>NC_091759.1:3371054-3478554 GCF_043380555.1 Nothobranchius furzeri | reverse complement strand
TTCTTCAAATATCCAAAAGATGCCCGTACTTCCCACTTTGTCTTCTTTGAGGATAAATGTACTGAGCACTGCCGTCTCCTCCTTTGGCCATTATTTCAGCTTTAGCTTCAAGAAAGTTTTGGTTGTAAACAACAAAGTGCGCATGTGCCGCCGGCAACTTCAGCAGATGATACGGTGGCTGGTAAGGGTCACCGCACCTACACCACAGCCACGGTAATCCACCGAGATAATAGTTTTTTTTTTTAAAAACAAGACGGTTATTATTATTGTCAACTTTTTTACCGGGGTTTACCGCTACACCGGTTACCGTGACAACACTACATATGATAAAGTGCTGAAGTTCTCAGGCCAACTCAAATCTACACTAAAAAGCAGCTAATCCAGAAATCTACATTATTTTGTTTTGATTCATTTTCATTATAGATTATTGTTGAATTTTAGATAATAAATTTGCAACATTTCTCATTTTATCAAGATTTTACTGTGATGGCTTTAGGCGTTAGAGGTTTGATGGAATATATTTAATAGGGCTAGGGTTAGAGTCTTCCAAACTCAAATCGTACACAAAACTCCCAAACCAAACCTTAAAAATGTAATATTACATCTGTGAAGAAGGAAGATCCTACTGTGGGGATGCTGGGTACCATGGTTATGTGTCAGATGTTGGGAGTTATAGTGACAAATTGCAAACGACGTTCACAAGGGACTTTCCAGAGGGAATCCATGAAGAATCTTCTCAATTCCCTCCTCCCCGGGCATCGCTCTTCTTTTGCCATGATGTGGAACCATTTACCAAAAATCTTTGCTCATACGATCTCACACAGATGTCTCTAGAACCCTCTTCAATGTAGTTTTCATGAGGTGAAAAAAGACTAACATGTTGGCGTTGCAAACACATTCAGACATAACTTAAAAAATGAAAAGTATATTTGCAAAATGGATGTTTTCCTCCCAAACCATCAGCCTGACGTGACCTAACAATATATACATATTTTTGCAAAAATGCTGCACATAGCAGTTAAGTCAACTGAAATGTTGCCGATTGTCTCACATTTTAGCATCTCCAGCTAGCTGCAGGGCAGTGAAAGTTAGCAGTTTCTAGTTTTCTGCCCTTGTTTCTGTTTTCAGCCTTTGGAGGAGAGATGAACTCCTCTTCTGTTGCATTATTTAGCTGACGTGCATTGCGTTAATTGCACAAGCTCTAGCCTAAAAATCTAAAATGAGTCCTGCTGTTTAAGCTTACTTTGGCAACTTTTTACATGAGCTAATCTCTCCCTATTTTTTATGAAAATTTCTGCTTATTTTGTTGTGGAACTTGAATGCTGCTAGCCCTGAACTCTTTCCATCTGTTGCACTTTCCACTCCAGAGGCTTTCCTTTTATTTGAGGTTGATTCGTCTAGCAAAGTGATTTGGTGCATTCTTTGGAATTGCATTTCTGCTTTGCCGCATTAACGAAATACCCCTACACATGAGCATATCTCACGGTCGATGCTAGATCACGAAGAGATGAGACTTTTTTTGTTGTGAAACATCTCTGGTAACCCTAATATCCTGTTTATTACAAAATAAGTAGCCCTCAGTGTGTAGTCCACCACATTCAGATTGTTTTAGGATGCATGGAATACTCTGCTGCCTTTACCGGGCGTCCATAATCTTTATCCTGAACCAAAAGTAAACTGATTGCTTTGTCAATTAGAAAATCTACTTGTGATGAAAGCTACTATAAAAAAACACTCACACAGTTAAACATTAATTAACATTTGATGGGATCAAATGTAATGAAATGTAACTATCAGGAAAGGTGTTTTACTCAGGTCACATGTCCTGGACTAAAGTCACAACTCTGATAACTTACGATGGACTTTACCATTGTGACATCTCGCCTCTGATTGGATAACGGCAACGCAACTCTACCACTGACTCTGCTTTGCAACATGGATGTTTTATCTCTACAAATAACACATGAAGGAGTTCTGCTGTGTGGTGGAGTTGCTAATGCTATGTTTGTGTTTATTTATTTGGCTTTTATTCAAAGCAACAAACAATTGTTAACCTATAGGGCATGTTGTGAGTACCCGGAGGAAACCCACACATGCATGGGGAGAACATGCAAGTCCCCACGGAAAGGCCACCGCCAGGTTTTGGACCTGAAACCTCCTTGCTGCAAGGCAACAGCGCTCACAACTGTGCCACCACACAGCCATGCTAACAGTTAGCTTTTACTGCTGTTTCCTAGACACTGAACCAACAGCCTTCCTTGTCCAGAGCCAAGATGGGAGAATCCTTGAACGTTAAGGGACAGCGTGACATAGATCCGAGGATTTTTAATTCCTAGCGTTTCACTGACTATTTTCTATCAGAAACTAATGCAGGAGATATGCATAGGAGATAATTTTCACGTTCAGCCTGCATGAAAATGTCAGAGTGAGTAATTATAATCGGAAATAATCAGTAAAGTATGTTTTTTCAGTGAACCACAGCTTTAAATGAATGCTTTTAGGACTTGGATTTGACTCTGTGCCTCCCTGACTTTTGAGCTTGATTTGAATGGAAATTTTATTTCTATTCACTTAAAATGAAAGAAAAGAAAAAAAAAATTATATATATATATATATATATATATATATACATATGTAACCAGGTTAGTTCAGCGCTACCAAGTTGGCCTCAAGGGGGCAGCAGATGATCATTTTTTAATTCAGGATGGGCACGCTTCTCAGACGCCATCTTGGATTATCGGTCTGTCCAGCAGCTGATGTCAAAGCAGAAGTCAGACAAACTTGAGCTGAGCACGGCGAACCTTTGTGAAGCTGGATGAATCCATCCATCCATCCATTGGATTATTTTGATCGCTAAACCAAAGACTTAAGTTTGTGACTTGAACTTGGATTTCTTTTTTTCCTTAATACCTGTTATCCTGGTGAGTTCACAATTTGCTCACATGCTGTTAGCATGCTAAGTGAGTTAGCAATGTTTTGAACCTGCTAAATGAGCCTCTTATGTTCTAAAACCAGTCAGGATAAACTTAAAATAAGAAAACCTTGAGAGAACAGCCATATGCAATGATGATTTGTGTGTACTGAATAGTATTTTGCCGTAGGAAATGGTGATTTATTGTCAATGAAGTGATTATGAAACACTGTGTGTGGGCTAGCTGGACAAATATATTGACCAGTTTTGTCATGTGTTGTTACTTTACATTAAATACTGCTGCGCTGCATTGCCAATTGCAGAAATACACAACTATGGTTGCAACAACAATTAAAGAGATTTAGTTAATTTTAGGGAGTTTTCAATGTTATTTCAAATTGCAATTATTACATGTTAAGCAATATGTTCCTGTGAGTTGATTATAATGAATCTTATGGAAAAATGGTTATTTAACTGTAGGTTGTATAGAGCTCCGGGAGTTGACGTCACTTCTCCCAGCATGCAACAATTCAAATCAAAACGGCGCCATATTGGTAGGTAGAAGCCGGCAGCTGGACTATTTATTATTGTCAGAAAACTCAATCAGACAGGGAATATGGTAGATTTCTGTTGTGCCCCAGGATGCAGAACAGACGCGGACGACATAAGGAATGAGCCATCTACAGGATTCCCCAAGATCCGGAGCGCCGCAAACGTTGGATTATTGCAATAAAACGCGCTAGTGACCGGGCTAAAATGAAGCTGTGGGACCCCGAGAGTAAAGGATTTCGCTTATGCAGCGACCACTTCATATCAGGTACTTAAACCAACGTTTCCTCAACTGTGTATGGTATTTATTTTAAATGCTTTTATTGCGATTCTTAGTGGGCTTCCTAAACTTATTTTGGTGTGGCTTTTTCTGTCTTATTACTCATAGCAACAAGTAAACGTAACGTAAAACGTTGCCTCGTGAGTTCTGCGTGCTGCCGTTTACGTGTTTTATGATCACAGCAATTAACCGGCTCAGCTGTATTTAATTTTTAAGCAATGGTTGATCATTTGTCAGATCACACATAAAAAGCACTTTGGATTTCTATTATCTGTCGCACCGAGACAGATCCTGAGATGCTCCTGCCTGACATATTTATTTATTCACGGGAAACAATCAAACTAGTGATTTCTCTTGGCGTTCAGTTTATACATTCAAACAGCACAGCCTTCTATTTAAACTACTTACGTGTAAATCTGTTATTTGTCCATCCATTTTCATCCGCGTATCCGGAGTCGGGTTGCGGGAGCAGTAGCGTCGAGAGGCCCTGACTTCCCTCTCCTCAGCCACCTGGGCCAGCTCCTCCGGGTAAACCCCAAGGGATTCCCCGGCCAGGTCCGGTAAGAAGTCCGCTCCGACAGCTTCTGGCGTTTTTAAAAAGTATCCCAGGGGCACGGTAAGGGTCGGAGATGTTTAGTCTATTTAATTTCTGACTATATAAAACGATTTCTTCGGTTTTAAAGTGTGAAGTAAACTCCGAAGTAAAATCCAAGCCGATCCCGTTCACGTTCATGGTTACGATCCATGTTTGTTTAGCTTCTTTTACCTGCCAATATGGCGTCTACTAACTGAGAGTCACGTGGGGTCCGGAGCTCTATAGACTTGAAAAGTGATTGTCCTGTGCATCTGTACAGGCTGGTTTTTCCTTTGGAGGGGTTAGTTGGAGAGAGCCTCACCTGCTGCCATCTGCTTCAACAGTGACTGGATTGCCCATCCCAGACCATTTTCTTTTCTTTTTTTTGGACATACTCGGTTGAGAGGGCAGTAGGGCTTGAGTGCACTCATATTATTTTGAACTTTTGGACATTGGGGTTTATATTATTTCATTCCTGAGATCTCAGAGGAATTTTTGTTCTTATACTGTTGAGTTATCTATGTATAAAAGAAAAAAAACTGATGGACATTTAAGTTGTTTATGGGTACTATCGTCAATACATTTTATATCATTGCTAGTTCTTTGTCATGTGTGTTGTTTGGGTGGATGTCTAACCATCGCTTGGGTAAATAAGTTACAAACTCCTCATTGAACCTAGAATTGATATTCCTTCCATGCTGCTGTGTTGCATAACCACAACGTAGGGGTTACACACACACACACACACACACACACATATATTTATATATATATATATATATATATATATATATATATATATATATATACACATATGAAGTTTGCAAAAAAACAAAAACAATAAGAAACAATACAATGTTGAATGAAACGGGGCCAGACGAAGAAAATGTCGTAATTATCCGCTCCTTGTTACTTAACAAAACTAGCAAAAGTACGTTCCATCTTTCATACAACACACACACACACACACACACACACACACACACACACACACACACACACACACACACACACACACACACACACACACACACACACATCATGTTCTAACATGAATAGAAAAAAAGGAATCTGAGACTTGAGGTCTAGTCATCACTTGGCTCCACCTCTGTTAGCAACCTTTTATTATGTGCAGCCATTACATTATTTTTCATTTATTTATTTATTTTTACTCGCCAATTTTTCCGTAACAATCCATGCTAAATAAACAATCAGGTTCTTTTTAAATGTATTTGAGTTGTTGTACTACCAACCATAGTGGGGTCTGTGACAGATGCCAGGCTGGCCTGTGGAGAGAAGCAGCCAGGATCACCAAGCCCTGGTGAATCAGCCTGACACCGCCCCTCCTCCTCCTCTCTCCCGGGCTGCTGAGGAGCACAGCTGTGAGGAATCATCATGATGAGCAAACACCTGCACAAAAGGGCTGTGCCTTCAGCAGTCTGGGAGGCAGCAGTGCAGGGGCAGATTTAGGACTGAAGAAGATCCGGGGCTTAACACACACACACGCACGCACACACGTGCGCGCACACACACGCACGCACACACACACACGTGACACGCACTAGTCAACATCATATATATATGTCTTGTACCACATAATTTTTAATCTGAAGCTATGGTGTCAGGTTTCCGCCAAAACCCGTGCAAGAGTAGCCAAAACCCGTGCACGCGTATTGTCCACATCGCGCGTGCGAACGGGACTCGCGCGTGGATGTTAGAATCTCACGAGTGAAAATATACATGGCGAGTATGGTGTCAGGTTTCCGCCAAAACCCGTGCAAGAGTAGCCAAAACCCGTGCACGCGTATTGTCCACATCGCGCGTGCGAACGGGACTCGCGCGTGGAGGTTAGAACCTCACGAGTGAAAATATACATGGCGAGGAGGTCATTTGTACACTGAGAGGGAGCAAACTGTGTCTGTGAGCGCACAAGGATGTGCACAAGTGACAAACCTGCGTGCGCAGGTTGGCCAACGAGCACACGGCAGAGGAAAACATGCGCGCGGCAGCCTTTCTGCACGCTCGGTGCGGCAGCCTCACTGCGCGTGCGGTAGCCTTTCTGCGTGCTCGGTTTCTGATTCTGCTCGATCGGCTGTTGGGAGTTTTGGCACTCTGGAGGCGTGGAAGAATTCAAGTGCCAGAAACTGAGCAGTTGAACTTTCAATTTGAGAGCAGAATTTCATATCAAGAAACCAACTTTTTAATTTCAGAATACGATTTTATATTATTGCTCTCAAAACTTGTAATGCTTGCGCTCAAAATGTATGCTCTCTTTCAAATTCACTCTGTTCTCCTTCAAATATTTGTTTTTGCGCTCAGGTTTAACCTTCTTACACTGGTATTGTCTTCTCACGTGACAACTTTTTCTCTGCATGGATCAAAACTCCTCCCACAAGTCTGTCCTCTGCTCTCACGGATCTTGTCTGCTCTCGCTCAAAACTTAGAAATACAATCTCCTAGCAACCGCTCAGCCAATAGAAAGACTTGTGGGACTGGGCGGGAACAAACCTCTTTGGGGTGCGCTCGTTTTGACGCTCTGTGGATTTTCCTGTGTGGCTGTCGCACCTGCGCACTAACAGCCAGGCTAATACCCGCTCTGATGGGAGTTTCATCTGCACCAGCAAAATGGACCAGAACCAACAAGACGCTCAAGTAAGTTATTTTTCAAGGCTACTAGCTGCAGTTTATTCCATAAAATTGTTTTGTTATGCTACTTTTTACGACTCCTCATATTTAATATTGCAACAGGGGCACAGCTAGGTGGATTAGGTTATTCACGATAGCTACAACTTTTATAAAATGGCCTTACCAGATTTGAGTTTTACCCTAACATATCACTCGTCCCCAATGCTAGCTCTGGACCTAGTGTAGATGTTTTTTGTTTAGTATTCCCACCTCCGTTTTTAATAGTTAGCTCTTTGGACATTACAGTAGTTATTCGTTAGCGTTTACTCCATGAACATCGTTTCCTCATCTAACTGCTAACTATCAAAATGTGTTTCATCAATCGACATAAATTCTCACAATGTTTTTCTCGCGCTGTAATGAACAAAATGGGTCATCAAAGTAAGAGAATGTTATTAAAAAGTAAAACTCGTTATAATTGAACGATGGAAAATTTTGACCAAAGCCGTAGGAGAAAACGGTTTTTGATAGGGAAACACATTTTGACACAACACCTGCCTTGACTAGCGCGTCAGCTAGCTTTGAATCTGTTGGTATGTTTCTGAAAATATTAATGCTATGTTAAGTGAGTGTAATCCAGTAGTCATTTCCCCCAAAAAATAACAATTTCTATTTTTGCTCAATTCCTGCCTCCTGCCATTTCATTTTGCACTCGCATTATTTCTTTTTGTAATCCTGTCTAACCTAGCCGCTGGTCTTTAAACATAATGAGCCTAACTTACTAATACTGAGTCTGGGGTTACATAAGCAGTAACAAAACAAAAACAGTTTCTGTTTCTAAGTCTCAGCAATGAGTAAGGTTATATTTCTGGTGTAAGCGAACTAACATTTGTTTTCTGTGAAATGCGCAAAATTTTGTACTACACAGACTGTGGTACCATGATGCAGCACAATTCACTGTTGCATGTTAAACCACGGAAGATGTAGAGGAAGATGAATGTAATGGCTGAGTTGGAGGACCTGTAATGACACCAGAAAATAAGAAAATGTTTAAAAGCTTTATTAAAAGTTTAGTCCTGAAATTCTCATGGAAGCAGGTTGGTGCATGGTCAGGGCCAGATAAACAGCAGGTTCCATCCCAGCTCCAACCAGAGAGTGCTGCTGTTGTGTCCTTGGGCAAGACATTTAGCCAACGTTGTCTGCTGTTGGTGGTCGGAGGGACCGGTGGTGCCAGTGTTCAGCAGGCCCATCTCTGTCAGTGTGCCCCAGGGCAGCTGTAGCTACTATCTGGCTTATCACCACCGTAAGCATATGAAAAGGGTGTGGCTTTTGTGTAAAGTGCTTTGTAGGCCTTGGACTTGATAAATTTCAATAAATGTGCAAGCCAATTACAATTTTTTTCAATATGTAGGTGTTTCCCATTTGCTGTATAACCAAATACAACTTTTTCTGTGTTTTTTGTTTTATTTCTTTAGACTGGTTCCATCCGAGAAGTTACGAGAAACCTTATGGATTTACTGAATGCTCATCTACAAGCAGAGGGCCCGCAACAAACACCAACTGTGCCACAGCGCACAACACCAGCGACAACACCTTAACAGACTATCCCTCGGTCTACAGTTCATCAAGAAATGTCAAGGTAGGGTAAGTGTAGAAATGTAAATATTTGACATCTGTATTGGTCTATTCAATGGTTAGAAATTAAATTATTCCAATGATGCTTTATTATTCATCTTAGAAAGAGGCTTTTTACACTTGACTGTATTTTTTTTTTTTACATAGTGAAATTAAATTCTGAAATAATGTAAGCAGTGTAGTATAGGCTACAGTTAGGGCTGGGCAATAAATAGATATTTTAAAATTATCAATATAATTTAAAACGAGAAACAAGGTGACTTTGTATTGATATAACTAGTCAAGCCTCATAAGCTAGCAACTAGCTTGCTCCGTCTCTAAGCGATCATTTCATGTATTCTCACAAATCTGCTCAATCAGAAAACCTCTGGGTCAATGTTCTGCCCTAAACTTTGCATTTGACTTCATGGTTTTTAATTATTTGGGGATATTCATTCATTTTTCATCAAGCCTGTTCACCGTGGTTACCAACGGAGTTCTGTTAACCCCTCCCTCCCTCGTGTAATTGGGAAACCACTACAGAGAGCCGGAGTGGCCAAATTACCTCAAACATGTTGTAATGGTTTCAACTGTAAACGTTAGGGTTAACATTTAATTTTGAAGGTGAGTTCAGCGCTAAAAGTTTTTCTGGTTCCGGTTTTTGATGTTTTGCTATGGTCGGGGCTCAGCCACGTGATTTCGGAATAGAATGGGTGGTTTCTTGTTCACATGTGATTCCCAGGGCTTCTCAGGAATGCGGAAATCCCCGAGCATGTGGGCGGCGGTAAAGACGCGCGGAAGAAGTCTGCGGTGTCCGCCTCTGCTAAACAATAATTCCTCATCAAACCGCTGCACCAACACACACTGCGCTTCTCTAATAATCTGCTCTCCTCTAATCCTTCCCACTTCAGCGCTGTAGTGTCCTCCGCTGCAGACGTGTCCTCATATCCGCTGCTACACACACACTGCTGTCCTCCTCTGCTGCGGAGCGGGAGACAGCAGCTCAGTGCTTCATGTGGGCTAAACAGCAACCAGGATGAAAAGTAATCACGCATGCGGAAACCCCCCGGTGTTTGATCCAACTCCCCAATCGGAGGCGGTAGGTGTGAGTTTCAGCTGCCAATCAGTCCATAGTGTCTGCTCGGCACCAGCCGGACCTCCGAGGGAAGTAGTCTGAAAAAAGAATTCTCCTCAGAACGAAATACACGCATGTGAGCCATATGTGAACAAAACATTTGGTTCCGAACGCGTCCATGCCGACCCAGATGTGAAAGCGGCTTAAGTGAGGGAAAATACTAACATGGGACGACTGTGGGAATAAGGAGTAAAATAGTTTAGTTTTGAAAATAGTTTCCAGCTCAAAACAGGAGACTTGACAGGTGTGATCCTGGAATTGTGGATGAAGTCTGTCAGTGAAGCTCTTGGGATCACAGCTCCACCTCTCAGTTCAGACTCCACAGAGCTCCTAGTATGTGAGTTCTTGTTCTCTTCTGTACGTGCGGATCACTTTTAACGTTAACGCAGGAGAGTGTTTGCTGTTGTATTTCAGTTATAATGTGAACAACCACACAAAAAATTAAATTTACTCAAAAAATCTAAATGGATTTTTAATACCTGCAGTGTGAACGTAGCCTTAAGCCTGATTCATGCTTCTCCATCTGCGTCAGTGCGGAGACACGCAACGTCCTTGCGTGCCTGCCGGAGAGCTCCGCAAGGACGGACGGAGTCGAGCTCTCTTTTCTAAAGAGCCGTCAGTCGAGACGGACAACGCAAGCTTGTGATTGGTTGTCTACACCGCCGCCATTGCACCCTCAAAAACGGAGAGCCGAGAATAACTAGCGGCAGACACGGAGCAGCTTGAAGAATACCTCGCGAAAAAACTCTAAAAATATGAACGTTTCATCCTCCCGTGACTGGAGGAGTGAAAAGATGCGCAGCAAGCGTTTTATTTGTGGACAGAAATGACAGGAAACAAGGGGTTAGAGGTGGCGAGCGCATGAAGAGGTGGAGGAGAATGAGAAACAAATTTGTCCGTGTTAAAAGTCTCTTATATATACAAAAAAACACAATATAAACACACTATCTTGGACCGATACATGACAGGATACCACAGAACAGCGCTACGCCCTCTGTTGTCCTGCCGAGGAATTGCTTTGCAACACTCTCCAGGAGACGGAGAAGTATGAGAGCAAAACGCTTCCGTCAGTCTGTGCGTGTCTGACCCTTGCGGAGCTGACGGAGAAGCATGAACCAGGCTTTAGACAGCATGTTTCTTTGTACATAAGCCGTACCATAGACATCATTGGCTGCTGGAGAGTAACTGCTTCACCGCTATATTGAGTAGGTTTCTAACTCTCCAAAACCCAATTTGAATCCAGTCATTGGAGCAACTATGCCTGTTTTTGTGCAGCTCACAGTTCCAACAACCAGCAGTTACATCTGCCTGTAAGCTTTGTTTGTTAATAAAGTTATATAAAAATAAAAAAAATGTTACGTCACGATCTCATCGCTTTCTACAGGAAGTTTAAAAAATTATTTCAATAAAGATTGAAACACAAACATGAAGCTAAATGAGGAGCTCTATGAACATACTGAACGCCGCTTTAAAAGATACTGAATGTGAAATATGGCATTTCTCTACTGCTGACTGATGAAAGGGAGTCCGATGTGCTTGTTGTCATTTTGCAGGAGGTTGAACGATCTGACAAGGTAGTTAGCCCGTTAAAAAATTGCGCTCAACACTCCCAGTGCTTTTTTTGTGGCCTTTACGGCTATTCATTGGTAGGCTCCTCACAGAACACAAAAATGTAGCTTGCTTGTTATGATTTAGGTACATACTGCCCCCTAGTGGCAGAAAACTACAGACTGTCGCTTAAAGAAATAGCATAAAATGGCCAGGGATGCACTTCAATATATATTCTCTGCCATGGTTTTAAAATTTTGAAATAATTATCTATCGATCGATTAGATTTTTTTAAATTAATATGCTTTTATCCATCAACCAGCCCTAAAACCTACTAAAGGTTAAAAATTTTAAATTGCAAACTGTACTTAATTACGGCGATGTAAGTAAATGACAATTACACCCCTGCAAAATAGTAAAAGTTCTAAATCAAAACCATTTTGAATTTTTGTTATTCTTGTCCCTGCTATTTTTTTATCTAATTTTGGTATATAGTAATCCTGCACAACCCTGTATACACAATGTGATAATTTGGTTTCTATTAAAATTTAGGAAATTTTGCTTATTTGTTGACAAATTGCAGCTCAATATAGAAAAATCATCATTGTTCTCTTGTTGTAATGTCAGGATTTCCAAGAGCCAGACATCGACTGGGATGTTGCAGCAGAGTACAGCCCAGATGTGGACGGTGCTGTTGTGGTCCCGGAGTTCGACAGTCCCCTCACTGAAGAGCAGCATGCTGAACTGCAGTTGCTACTGGCACAAAATTGGGAGCGTTCAGACACTAAGGAACTTTATCTATTGTGCAGAGAATATGTTAATGCTGCTTTGTCAGATTAATGTGTACTTGAAGTAAAAAATCAAGAGATCAGTTCCAGTGCTTTTTTTAATGTTACAAAAGAAATACGTAACATGTATTTGAAATGGCAATAAGCCTAACTTTATTGATTCATGTAACAATGTCGCTTTCTAGCCCCAAAACATTACATTATTTAAGAAAACAATTGGTCTTTTTGGATTCAAAGTTAAATTTGAACCATTATACAGTAACCTGAACCCAGAACAGTGGCCATCTTGTTTTCATTTAATGTCTGCTAAAATCAAATCCATCACAGACTGCCTGAGTAAGCCGACTTTAAAAGTCAGTGTATGTAGTAATGTGCCGTGTAGGTAAGGTGATTAAGTGTGGTCCATACCAGGTGGTACTGTCGTGATCAACATTTACAGTTATCTTGTAAAATTCTCTTTCTGTGTCTGTTAGTGGCGCATGTGCCTGGCCTGAAACCCACTGAAAAAAATCCTTGCACTGACAACTGCTTTGCTCCACAGCCATCTGATGGGCTCCCATCTTGGTCATCTGTTCCTGAAGGGTGAAAAAAAAAATCAGTGTGTCACTAACATGATTGAGGTACTGATTACCTCTCTGTAATTAGCCAGTTACTTTATTGTCTAATTAAGGTGTAATGGCTAAATCAGTTTCAAAACAAATATATTTATAATTTATTTTTTAATTTATTTTTATTTGATGGGGGATTGGGTGAAACACAATGGTCTCTCTGACACTTCAAAATTTTCTCAATCAATCAATTTTTATTTACGTAACACCTTCCACTGCCTTTACAGGAGCCCAAGGCACTGAACATAACAATTTTAAAAAGAGCTAAGCATTATGAGCAGTAAAAGTGGAATAATCCTTCATGGTTCTGTGGCTACCTCCTTCCAGGTTTTGCAAGAGGTCCTGCAAAAAGTTGATCATGTCCACTTCCTTTGTGTCTTACTGATCCATTGTCACTGTACTGAGGAGCTAGTGCCTCCACCACGAAGTCAGCATCCACCTACAAAAGACGTTTTTAAAAATACTGTGAATTAAAAAGATAAAACTGTTAGGGCTGCAGCTATCAAATAGGTAATGGACTATTCTTATGATTACTTAAGAACTCAAATAAATATAGGACATTTTTCAGTTATACAAATTTTACTTCTGCTTATCCCGCAGAGCTAAATTAATATAAGAAAATGAAGATGTTTACCACTAAAATATATAAAACTTCAATTGTCATGATATTAGAATAAAAAATACATCTGATAGCTTCCTTAAAGAAAACTTAAAATTGCTGTCTGTAAAAAAAATGATAGCTGTAAAAAATAAATTGGGGCAAACAATGTTAAACAAACACTTGTGAATCGATTTGATTCTTAGTATTTTTATAAGAATCGATTAGAACTGTTGATGGAACAAAAACAGCTTCAGCTTCTCTGCATTTCCTATATGTTTTTTTAATGGACATTTTTTTTTTGCAGAGGCCTAAAGAATTTGTACTTACCTGTTTAAGGTTCCCAGGAAGAAAGAGGGGCTGAAGTGCCTGGTGGTGTTGTGGTAACAGCTCATCCAAACCCTAAATGGCCAGTCCTTCTCTAAGCTGCCTTAGCATCGGTATGAGTCTCATCACTGAATGCAAACTGATGGCCCTATTAAAAAGAATAATGAACTTGTAATAACTCATTTTTAAAAATTGCATGACTTGTTTAATGCTACATTAACATAGCCTACTCAATGATGGCCTTGTGATCGCTGTTAATTGGACCGGTGTAGCCACATGCTACAACGGCATCAGAAAGGTCTGTCAGTGCATCTTCTTCGGCACGTTCCACCTTCAATCAGAAACACTTTAGTACAATTTACAGAAAATAAATTATTCTGTTTAATTTACCTCCTGAATCAGGTTCTGGGTTTCCGTATCAGTCACCTCTGGCACATCTTCATTTGTTATTTGTCCATGACACAAGAAATGGTAGGACCAAGTAGAAAAGAAATTCGGTGCTGGTCCTCTTTGAACCAAGCTGGTGGCAATGATCTCCCCACAGATCCTGAACACAAAACAAGCCAAGTTACACTGCAGAGCAGCATCATACTGTACATACCTGTATCTGTTTTCCTGGTAGTAAGAGATACTATATTTGGGGTTTTTGCCTTTGCATGAAACTCCTTCAAATAAGTTCAACTCAAGGCCTCGCATCATTTCTATTGGGAAAAAAGAAATGACAGTTTGCCATTTTCAACTATATTCAAAGTTGGTATGTTGACATTAGCAAGGAATACATACCGGTTAGGAACTCTCAGCGTAGTGCTCCTTCATCAATGCCTTGTTCTCCAAAAAGGAAACAATTAGCTGGTTTTTGGGGGAAGCCTGCTTCTGTCTGGCCCGCTGTTTCAGACCTCTCTGGTAAAGGTCGTCCCTTGTCACATTATGTTAAAGGTTTTAGTGTTGTCAACTCTTTCTTGTAGGAACTTCAGGATGTCTGATAAGCTATTGACAACAACATTGTGTTTATCATTATTTATTTTAAAACCTACACATTAACACAAATGTTTGTAAAAATTCTAACCAGCTTAAGTGCTTGGAAGAGTCATCCACATCCAGTATGATGCTGTTCAGATGTGGAAACAAACAAAAAAAAGATTAAACTCTCATAACATATTGTGTACAACGTGCATGGGTAAAAACATGCACCTGTCCTCTTCCTCTTCACCACAAAAGCTGGCATGCAGTTGTATAGACTCCTGAGTAAATTCTTTATCACACAATGGACAGGAAATCTATTAAAGACATTTTTTTAAATCAGTGACCAACAATCATTAAGTAAACAATAATGATTAACATGAAATGTAATTAAAATATTCTGTATATTGCTTACGTGCATGTTTGAAGTTTGAATTTGTCTAAATTGGCTCCTGCAAATGTGTTACTTCTTACTTTTCATTTGCAGTCAACATGATTATTGAGCTCAACAGGAATAACTGGTATCATAATTTAGTAATTTTACAGTTTTGCACACAAAATGCTACAACCTCTCATTAAGTTACATGGTTTATTCTAATCTAAAGCAGACAGACTGCTGGCAGATAAGAATTACTGCGCTGGTTAAAACAATCCTTTATCATTCACTTATCCAACTCTGGGGAACACGGCACTAGAAAACATTTCTGGATCTTTCCCTGACAGATATCTAGCACCTCATAACTCGATCCCAGTTCCTGGATGAAACACCGGACATTTTATTCCATGTAGGACCCTAATCCACCTGGCAGTGCCCCTGTTGCAATATTAAATGCGAGGAGTCGTAAAAAGTAGCATAACAAAAAAATTTTATGGAATAAACTGCAGCTAGTAGCCTTGAAAAATAACTTACTTGAGCGTCTTGTTGGTTCTGGTCCATTTTGCTGGTGCAGGTGAAACTCCTGCTCCAGATCAGGGCGGGTATTAGCTGTTAGTGCGCAGGTGCGACAGCCACACAGGAAAATCCACAGAGCGTCAAAACGAGCGCACCCCAAAGAGGTTTGTTCCCGCCCAGTCCCACAAGTCTTTCTATTGGCTGAGCGGTTGCTAGGAGATTGTACTTCTAAGTTTTGAGCGAGAGCAGACAAGATCCGTGAGAGCAGAGGACAGACTTGTGGGAGGAGTTTTGATCCATGCAGAGAAAAAGTTGTCACGTGAGAAGACAATACCAGTGTAAGAAGGTTAAACCTGAGCGCAAAAACAAAGATTTGAAGAACAGAGTGAATTTGAAAGAGAGCAGACATTTTGAGCGCAAGCATTACAAGTTTTGAGAGCAATAATAAAAAATCGTATTCTGAAATTAAAAAGTTGGTCTCTTGATATGAAATTCTGCTCTCAAATTGAAAGTTCAACTGCTCAGTTTCTGGCACTTGAATTCTTCCACGCCTCCAGAGTGCCAAAACTCCCAACAGCCGAGCGAGCAGAATCAGAAACCGAGCACGCAGAAAGGCTACCGCACGCGCAGTGAGGCTGCCGCACCGAGCGTGCAGAAAGGCTGCCGCGCGCATGTTTTCCTCTGCCGTGTGCTCGTTGGCCAACCCGCGCACGCAGGTTTGTCACTTGTGCACATCCTTGTGTGCTCACAGACACAGTTTGCTCCCTCTCAGTGTACAAATGACCTCCTCGCCATGTATATTTTCACTCGTGAGATTATAACATCAACGCGCGAGTCCCGTTCGCACGCGCGATGTGGACAATACGCGTGCACGGGTTTTGGCTACTCTTGCACGGGTTTTGGCGGAAACCTGACACCATATGAAGCTACATATTAAGCATATTCAGGGCAGAGTATTGTTCCTGTTAGTGTTTAGTGTGAGATGATGGTAAATTTTCCCTTTCTATCTCCATCAACTTTACCTGATAGTAAGCTAACTTTAGGCAAACCAGCAGCACAACAAATATTTTCAAATAAGACTCACAAACCTGAGTCAGCACCAGTCTCATCAAAGCTGGGGTTCTGTCGTTGTACTTTTGGTCTAAAAAATACCCTTATGTCCATCTTCACTCATGCGTTTCAGGCAGAGAGTGTAGAAGAAGCCAGCTGCTGAAAAGCTTCTTCAGTGGTGGAGGCTCAGGCAGGCTGTATACAAACTACTGCCAGCAGCACCCTCTCTGTTGGACTTTGGTACTAGGGCTGCAACAACGAATCGATAAATTAGATGAAAATCGATTAATAAAAGCGTTGGCAACGAATTGCGTCATCGATTCGTTGTGTTGCGCAACTCTTCCAAAAGCCCCCTCCCCTCCTGCCCGCCGTTGCGCGCAGACCGGTTGAGAGCCGGCAGGTGTTTGGAAAAGGAACATGGCAGAAGCAGCGAGACCCCAAAAAAGTAAAAACTTCTAAAGTTTGGGAGCATTTTCAGTTAAATCAGGCGAAGACATGCAACGTTTGTAGGTAAGACTTAGCATGGCACGGGGATACTACGGTGATGATGCAGCATCTTAAACGCAAGCATGTCAGAATCATCAGCGAGGAAGGAGAGAGCTCGGTGTCCGGGTAAGTTAAAAACTTTTCAAAAGTGATTCACCCAAGCCCCGGATTATTACACACGCTAGACATGCCCTAAGCTCATAAAAAAATGTCTATAAAATTGTAAGCGCGACGCTATTAGATGGGGTGAGGGGGGGTGGGGGTGGGGGTGGGGGGGGAGACTCGCGCCGCTGCGAACCGGTTCCGCCGTCACATTCCCGCAGAAACTGGTTGATCACACTGGGGCCAGACTACTAACATGTGGCTTTACAACCACAATGTCCTCGGAAGCGAAAACGCTCTTAAAAGGGAGGGAGGAGTCCTAACTGTTGCTGCAGGCGTGTTGTGTGAGTGCAGTTATATACTGGTTAATATATTTTTGGGTTCAGTTGCTTTCATGTGGCCTAATGTGAGTCTATTTGGGATCATTGGAATGATCAGCAACATTTCTTGATGTGACTTTATGGCAGTTGCCCAGGGCATCATCGCAAGGAGGATGGCATTCATTTATTTTTGTTTTATTTGGTATTGTTTCAGTCATTTTTGGAAATAGTGATTAATTTTGATTAATTCACAGCCTATGTTTAATTACATTTAAAAATTAGTTGTTTGACATCCCCAATTATAATAAATGTCTACAGATGAGATCAAACAAAACAGATGAGAATTGCCCTTAAAGAGCAAGTCACCCCCAAATAAACTTTTTTTGCTGATAAACTAAATAAACGAGTGTCTAATCGTGCTGCAGACACGTGTCGTCAATAATTTGGCACTTAAGCGCATCTTAGTTAAAATTTAAATATTCTGCCTCAAACTGGCAGTGTTGTGCCGTTGTCAGGTAAAAACTCTGCACTGTATTTTAATTTAAATCTGCCACCACTATTGGCTAAGAAGTATGCTATGATGTAAACTGGTACATTATGATGTCACAATGCTGTCGTGAGCCTGAGTGTGTGTGTATTTGTTAGCGGCTCCGCCCTCTCGGTCTGCCAGGCAACAGCATGTGTTGCATTTTTCAAACATGAAGCGGGAGTGGAGTTAGACTCTGGTAGGGGTTGACTTGCTCTTTAAGCTGTTTAACTTGGACCAAGCATTTTAGGTCACAGATAGGTGTAGCTTAGGGTCTTTGTCTATACACCTTATAAGACAATATAGGTGATGGCATGTTGTTTTTTTTGCTATTGAACTGTTTTCTAATAATGTTGTGTTTAATAAAGTGAAGGAAGGAGAAAAATAACGTTTCCCTAGCAGTTTTTAAAAATGTCCCTATGTAATCCGATTAATCGATTAATCGTGTCGAGATCCCATCCGATTAATCGATTATCCAAATAATCGTTTGTTGCAGCCCTATTTGGTACTGCATGTTACTTCCACGATTTAGATCCGGGGCTTAACGTGAAACATCTGGGGCTTCAGCCCAAGTAGCCGAGCCTAACGCCGCCCCTGCAGCAGTGCAGGGGTTCTGCTGGCCTCCTGGGTTTTGTTTGGTTTTAACCCCTTTTTTGGTTGCATTCGTTTGGATTTTTGGAGTTTTAAACTGTGGTAGTTTTTAACTCTTGTGATAATTTTTTAAAGGTTAACTGTATTTGGTGCAATTTAACTGACTTTGGTTTTTAAACACCTTCGTGTGGTAAAGCTTTTAAAATAAGCTGTTGCCAGGTGTTTTAATCAGTAAATTGTTTGGGACTTTTTATCAACTTTTGGGATTTTAAAACACCTTCTGCTCGGTTAAACTTTTAATATAAGTTTTAACCAGGTGTTTTATAGTTGATCATTTGGCTGTGTAATGTTAACCTTTTTAGAGAGATCTGTTTGCTTGTGTTTTAATACCTTTTTGTTACAAATAAACCCGTTTTAAACTCCTCCGCCAGTTCTTATGTTACCCCCATCCTTCACATTTTTACAACACCTGTCGGGGACGTAACAGGGTCCCAGCCCTACTGACCATCCTTCTGTTAAGACAAGTCTCAATTCAAAACTTAATTCACAGTAAATGCAGCATTATGAAGATACAGATGACAAGGCCATATAATTGCAGACGACACCCAGCTCTATCTGTCATTTCCACGGAACAACCACGTTGTCTCTGCACGAATATCAAACTGTCTCTCTGACATATCAAAATGGTTGAAATCCCACCATCTCTAACTCAACCTCTCTAAAACTGAACTATTTGTCATCCCAGCAAAAACATCCATACAGCACAATATCTCAATCCAAAATGACTTCCTATCTCTGGCTCCTTCAAAGGCAGTTCGAAATCTGGGTGTTGTGATTGATGAACACCTGACCTTTAACGATCATGTTGCCTCTGTTGCTCGTTCATGTCGCTTTGTGCTGTATAACATACAAAAGATCAGACCATACCTAACGCAACATGCCACCCAGCTCCTGGTGCAATCTGCTGTCATCTCCCGTCTCGATTACTGCAATGCCCTTCTAACTGGTCTTCCAGGCTGTACTGTGAGACCTCTTCAAATGGTCCAGAACGCAGCGGCGCGTCTGGTCTTCAATCAGCCTAAAAGAGCACACGCCACCCCTCTGTTCATTGAGCTCCACTGGCTACCGCTAGCAGCACGCATCAAATTCAAATTCAAATTGCTAACACTAGCATACAAAGTCCAAGATGGTATGGCTCCCATCTACCTGAATCCTCTTGCAAAGGCTTACGTCTCGGCCCGGCCGCTCCAATCATCACAGGATCGTCGGCTAGCAGTGCCTACACCACGCTCAGTACAATCCAGACTCTTCTCATGCATCGTTCCACAAATGTGGAATGACCTACCAAGCACTACCAGAACTGCGGCTTCCTTTTCGACTTTCAAGAAACTCCTGAAGACCCTGCTCTTCAGAGAGCATCTTCTAAACTAGCACCCTCCCTGCACCCGTCCCCCCTCTCTACTGTCCATTCCTTGTTCCCTCCTCTCCATGACTGATGTCAAGTTGTTGTTGTTGTTAGCCTCAAGGGCATTATGCCGATCATCACTTGTAAGTCGCTTTGGACAAAAGCGTCTTCTAAATACATAAACATAAACATGATTGTTCTGAGAGACTTCTGATAAAAAATCTCACTGCAAACTTCCACAGCTTTTTCAGTGACTCATTCTTTAATATGAGAACCTCAAAAACCTGTAAACAGCCAATCCAAAGGCAAGCAAAATTATCCCTTAACTGACCTGGTAGCTTTTTACCCATCTACACACTGATGGTTTCAAGGCTCTTTGCATGTTACATAAGTATGCAGGCTTTTGGTAAAAGTAAAACCTTGGAGAACTGATCCTTCTCTTCTTAACACAGATAGTCTTCTAACACCACACTTTTATTTCTGTATTACATAAATGAATTTTTCAGACCCTTAAAGCGGTAGCCTGGCAAGCCAGTATTATTTAGTCTGGCCACGCTCCATTGACGGCTCTCGGTTGTGGGGCGGGTTCTACCGTTGTCTTTCAAATGATCTCCGCATGCTACTGGACAATGAACGTGACATACTCTTGTTTCACTCTGTTGCATCATCCCACCCACCAGGCATATAGAGTGCCCTGATTGGCCCACAAAGCGGACAAAGCTCTGTGATTTGTTCACTAAGCAGATAGAGCACTATGATTGGCCCACCATTATGGACCAATCATAGCTCTTTATGTGTTTGAAACCCCTCTAGAGAGCTGTGATTGGCTAGCCAGAGTCCTGGCAGGAGCTGTGGAGTTTCCAATGGAGCATGCCTAGACCATTCTTTGCAAAGCAAGAATTTGGTCTAGTTCACTAGGCTACTAAAGCGGAGCACATAAGGTGCAAAAGACTCAAAAACACTTGAAGCTATTGCAGCAGTAGCTCAGGAGGTTGAGCGGGTTGTCTGGTAATCGGAAGGTTGCAGGTTGGATTCCAGCTTTGACCAGAGAATTCTTCTGTTGTGTCTTTGGGCAAGACACTAAACCCACCTTGCCTGCTGGTGGTGGTTGGAGGGACTGGTGGTGCCAGTGCAGCCTTGCCGTTGTCAGTGCGCCCCAGGACAGCTGTGGCTACATCGTAGATCATCCCCACCAGCATGTGAATGTGTGAATGACTGATTGTGCTATTAAGCACCTTGGAGGGTTGTAGAACCCTAACCCCGGGTTTCCACGGGAGCCGTCAGCAGCACGTTACTGCAGCAGCACGTCTCGCTCGCGTAAGCTGCTGCTTGGCCCTTCCCACGAGACGCGAATCAGCAGGGCAGCAGCTGTCACCGACCGAGCACGAAGTCACACGAGTGACTTCGTCAGTAAACACAACAACAAGCAGGAGAAAACTACAACATGACTCCAAAATGTTTGTGTTTTTATGTTCTGTCCGTTTTATAATCGCCAATACGGACCTGAAAAACAAAGGAGACCGCTAGCTAGGTGATAACTTCTCACGGGGCCGCACAGTTAGCAACCTTTTTAAAGTAAAGCGACCGGAAGGCAATACGTTCTTTATTCTGAAAAACTCGGGAGCTTCTCTCCATTTCCGCGTCCGATTTCCTGTCTTTCCTTCCCCAAAAATGTCGAACTTGACCCGTTTCAGAGGCGTCGCGCGTAGGAAATAGAACCGGCGCGTAAAGGCCGCGACATGCTGCTCCTGAGACGCGGCCGACTCGCGCTGCTGACGGCTGCCGACGGCTCCAGTGGAAAAGGTTCTGTTGACCACAGCCGTTCCTATCAGCAGCTATGACGTGCTGCTGCAGTAACGTGCTGCTGACGGCTGCTGTGGAAAGCCGGGGTCAGAAGGCGCTTTACAGATACAGGCCATTTACCATTTGCTTTCAAACTGGTTTCACTGGTTCTTGAGGTAGAAACTTGACCAACTTCAGTTTGCACAGCCCACTGTAGCTTTCTGCTGACCAGAAGCTTCACTCCACACGTTTGTGGCATGGGTAGTTACACTAGTGGAAGGCTTCTACCTGCTTAACAGCAATAGCTGTTTGCTGTTCTGCCAGCTAATATAAAAGCCAACAGTTGGCCTTTTCAGTTTGGCGGCTGTCAACAAAAAGCACAAGACAAAGAAATTAGCTTTTTTTGGCGTAATGATGAAGCCTTGAAGTAAAAGAAGAGAGAAATGTCTTTGGAGGCAAAGCAAAGAGCTATAACCAGCGTGAGCGTTGGTACGGTCTACCGTTATTGGAGAGAGCTGAAGGAGGATACGAAATCTCTGAATTATGGTGACCTGGCTTTGTTGCTACTGGACTTGGATGTAACAATAATTTTTGTCCAACAGTTTCAATCTTTGTACTTCGTGGTCTATTTAGTATCCGTTGGATTGTGTTAGCTTTAGCTTGTGTTATTAATGATAGCTAAAGCAAGTTGCAGCAGGGTTGTATATGATGGATTTAAATCTGCTTTCAACAAGCACAGGGCTGCCAACTTTTGAACTTTTCAGTGCATAAGAGCGGGAGTGGGGGGTTACGTGGACCTTTTTGCCTCCATAAGCTTAGTTTGATTCTTAAGCATGAGATATTGGAGGTATCAAATGCATGTCTCACGCTCAGTGCATGGGAGTTGGCAGCCATGCAGTAGGAGTGAGAAACAGGAAGCTGCTTAGTGTCACTTTAAGGATGGAGCAGTATTCACTCAGAAAAAACAAATGTTTTAATGAGAACATAATATTTGTTATCAAATTCTGCATAATGATTCCTTTGCAAGGTCCATTTTAAATACTTTTTCACACACTTGCTCATGCATCTCAGGGTTGTCGCAAGCCTTGTAGTTAACAAACGATTTTCTGTCCTACAATGTCCTCTGTGACAACTGCAACAGCAGGGTGATTGTTAGACAGCTCTGCAAGGAGTCTGATACAGGAGCTACACCCCCTGCCATGACATGGAACTGAACATAAGCCTGCTTGATAGCTGTCACTCTCCAAACGCCATCTGCAAGTCAGATGGAACCCAGTAATTAGGGTTACCACATTTAGTGTTGGGGGTATTTTTATACAACCAGGATTTAATCATTAAACAAAAGAAGCATTTGATTGAAAGTAAAGTATGATGTATTAATGGGAAGATTTTTCTGGATTAAACTTGTTTTTTTTTTTTTTTTTTTTTTTTTCATTTTCTCAGTTGCAGCTTGCTTTCTTTGTGCGAGCCCTTGTGAATCGTGATACTTTGTGTGTTCAGCACAACACCTACCCACCAAGATGAGTTGGCTACATATGATCATCTACAGGTAGGTGTTTCATTTTTTTTTTGTCCAGTGGCCATACCTTTCAGCCAATTACAGTGTAGTACAAATGGCACAACCTTTGCCTTAAGGAGCAAGTCACCCCCTACAAGCATATTACTCCACTGCTACTTCCTGTTTGAAAAATGCAACAAATTATTTTACCTAGCAGACAGAGAGGGCAGAGCCACTAACAAATACACACACACACACGCACACACACAGGGTGTTTTTCAATGTCAAGACGCCTGGCCTTACGAGGCGATGTCTTGCGAGTCCAGGCGCCTTGCTTACGAGGACACTGTCCTTCCTTGGTCAAAGAAAACGGTTAAATGGAACAGACTTGCATCACGTGACCGCGGCTTCCACGGTGGTCACGTAATGTCACGTGACACAAGAGATAACGTTATATTTTATATGTATTAGTTTCAATATAAATAAATAACGAGCCTTTTACTTTCAAAATTGTGTATATGTTTATTAAATTAAAAATATAAGTAAGTTACTACCCGCTAGCCACCGAAGGTGCAACTACTAAGCAACTAACCAATCATAGATAACGTCTTTGGATCTAAAAAAACATTTTAAATTAGCTGACTTACTTTTAAACTTGAAAATTGCCCCCGAAGTAGCTGCTGGCTTCTGATCCACAGTCCTTTTGAAAATACCGCGGCGTACTGTGGGTATTTTTTGGCCAAGGCTAGGCTACAAGACACCTCCCGTGTGTCCTTGCTCAGCTAGCTGAATGGCTAACAAACGAAGAACACACGCCTCGGTAGAACATGATTATTGGAACTAGGGTTGTCACGGTAACCAGTATAGCGGTAAACCCCGGTAAAAAAGTTGACAATAAAAATAACCGTCCAGTTTTTAAAAAACTATATTATCTCGGTGGGTTTACCGTGGCCGCGGTTTCGGCGCAATGACCCTTACCAGCCACCGTCGCTTCAGCTGAAGTTCCCGCGGCGCGCACACGCACTTTTTAATTTGCAACGGCACCAAAACTTTGAAGCTGAAATAATGGCCGAAGGAGGAGACGGCAGCGCCCAGGACATCCATCAGCCCTCAAAGAAGACTAAATCGGAAGTATGGGCATATTTTGGATTTCTGAAAAATGCTGAGGGACAGTTAATAGAAGACGGCTATCCCGTTTGCAGAACGTGCAGGAAACAAGTGTCTGCAAAAGGCAGCAACACTTCGAATCTAATGGCACATCTGCGTGACCATCACCCACGTCTCTACAGCCAGTGCAAGGTAAGTTAACATTAGCATTTTAGCTTAAATGCATGACGTGAGGACTTCTGGTTGACGGAGAATGCAACGAGTCACTACATACTGCAGCCGCAGCGTCCTCTGGCAGCATTTAAACCGTGTCACGGACACCCTGTTGCTGGATGAAGCATCTTATTTGTTGATGATGAAGAGAAATATACGATTAGTTCCTTGTCATTGATTTGTTTACTTATTCAATGCCATTTATACTTGAACATTTGGATTTGATTACATAGTGTAGTAGTTATTTTAGTAATTTGTTTAAAGTGGCTATTTATTTTAAATACATATTTTTTAAGGTTGACTTGTACAGTGCTCAAGTCAAGTGTGGACTGGAGTTTTAGATTTTCATTTTGATAATGAAGAAAACAAGTATATGAGAAAACAAGTGGTGTTTCTTTGATTTGTTTACATATTGTTTATGTTTCGAATGTTTGGATTTATATAATTTAAACCTGCACTGACTACTGTAACATGTTCCAGAAAAATAAGCTATTTGTTCCTTTACTTGTGAAAAGTTGCACTTTTGCTAAGGCTTTGTGTTATTTTAGGTTTAATAAACACTGTTAAACCTTTTCAGAACTATTTCAGTTTGTGTAGAACAGGACTTTCAATGCTTTCTGAACATATGCAACACCGTTTAAAAAATACCGCGATAATACCGAAAACCGTGATAATTTTGGTCACATTAACCGTGAGGTTAAATTTTCATACCGTGACAACCCTAATTGGAACACGTCTTGGCGGCTCCTGATGACGTATCTCCTAGGCAACTGGGGCGGGGCCAAGAGATCAAGGCAAGGTTCCTTGGCATTGAGAAACACCCACAGGTTCACGACATTGTGATATCATATGGTACCAGCTAACGTTCTAGGGCACCTCTTAGCCAATGGCGATAGCAGATTTAAATTCAAATGCAGTGCAGAATTTTTTAACTGATAATGGCTTAACTCTGACAGTTTTAGGCAGAAAATTAAAATAAGTGCAAAACCATTGACTGCACATGTCTGCAGCACAATTAGACACGCATTCGCATTTATACAGTTTATCAGAAAAAAAATATGATTTGGGGGTGACTTGCTCTTTAAGGTGAATCCAAGCATAAATAATCAGTCAAAATGTGCTGTTGTACCTTTTCTTAAAGACCAGATGACAGATCTGCTCTTGTGTGCCTCACATGCTGTGATAAAAACATTTTAAATTCACCATCTGCGCAAAGATACCAGCTTTATATATTTTTTCTTATGCTTAAAATAAATACCATTCAACCTGTTTTATAAGATAAGAAATTTGTTCTGTTTCATGGTTTTAAATCATCGTACCGATGCTTAAATCTTACTAAACATGTGAAATACAGTTTACTACTAAGAGCATCTGAGGCAATTTATTCACAGCGCTACTAATTATATCACAATTACTACACATCTCATTCATTTCATGCATCTCTAAACTGATCTTGGTGGTTTAACATTTGGTGTTTGATCAGAAATGAGAGCATAAAGCATCTGTTTGCGTACTATTTGAAATACTTTTTATGGAAAAGAAGATGTAAGTTCATGCAGTGTTTATATAATGTTTATTTTGACTGAATAAAACTAAAGTGGCCCTAATGAAGAAGCTCATCGCCTTATCTTGATGTCCAAGTCCAGTCATCCAACCGAGAGAGCTAATTTCCAAAGATCTGGGTTTTTTCAATTTCGTCCAATCCAACACCGTGGTATTCAGTCGGGTCAAGGACGAGGTCCTACCCCAGATGAAGTTTAAGTATCTCTGGGTCTTGTTCACAAATGAGGGAAAGATTGAGCGGGAGATCTATAGATGGATTGGTCCCACGTCTATAGTGAGGCAGGCGTTGTACTGCTCTGTTGTGGTGAAGAGACAGCTGAGTCAGAAGGCAAAGCTTACGATTTATCAGTTTATCTACATTTCAACCCTCATGGTCACAAGCTTTGGGTAGTGACCGAAAGAACTAAATTGTAGATACAAGCAGCTGAAATGAAATAAATGGATCATCCCATCAAGAGGAGCCAGTTGTGGTGGCTCTGGAATCTGGTTAGGATGTCCCCTGGTCGCCTCCCTGGTGAGGTGTTCTAGGCACGTCCAACAGGAAGGAGACCTAAGGGAAGACCCATGACACACTGTAGTGGCTATGTTTCTCAGCTGGCCAGGGAACACCTGGGGATGGCCCGGATAAGCTGGCCCAAGTGGCTTCTGCCCCCATGGCCCAACCCTGATGGATGCCATTTGAATCATTATCTGCCATACTGATTCACCAAAACTCAACAGCCTCTAGAAAGAAGTTGCTCCTTATGCCTGGGAGCAAAGTAAAAAACATTGTGATTGCTGGGTAGGTGGAGTCATTTCTTTATGTTGGAGGCCCTTTACTGGCATCCGTCTGGTTATGTGGCCATGATGGTGGCTAGGTGGCCTCTATCAGCATCTGTCTGGCATGTACAACCCTTTGCAAAGCCTTCTCTACAGTGGAGCAGCTGCCATACCACACAGTAGTGCAAGAACACATGACAACCTCCACTTGTGGAAGGCTGTCAGGCCTGCCCAGTCACACGTGCTACCTGTAGAAATTCTGTGGTTCACGACTTCGTCAGCAGGGCTATGATGTTGTTACTTCAGGTGAGGCCCTTGGTGAGGTTTGCACCCAGGTCAACTGCCTTTAGGTAACGGCCACATTTACAGGAACACAAACACATCTGAACAGGGCTCTGACCTGGGTGTTTGGATTACCAACCAGTGACCAGGCTGTGTTGAACTTTTTGTGCCCCTCCGCTTGCTTGTTTCTAGAAACACGGACGAATATGATCACTGCTAGTGACGCAGTTGCTTTTGATAAGTCACCCGTATGAAACAGAGCCGCCAGTCTCCCAGGTTAAGTGAAAGTGTTGCTATAGCAACCATCAGATGATTGCTTGTGGTAAATGTAGATTTATGCACAAGTTTGGCGATCATAATTAGTGCTGTCCCTCAGAGGCAAAAAAGGGAGGAGGCAGCTTTTCTCTGCAGCTTTACTGTCATATTCAGATAACATTTCAACTCAAGCAAAGTTGTGTCATTGGGCCTCAGGCTGAATATAAATACATATTGATTTATCTCAAATTCAATATGTTCTAGTGTCTCACTCTGCTGTTTAAATTTGAAACTGGAAGGTGGTATTTTCTGGTTTCTTTCCCCTTTTTCTAAATACGTCCTCATTGCATCTTTTCCTTCTTGCTCTGTGGACCAACTCATTTAAAAGACAAGGGAATGGTAATCAGTCATATAAAATGTCAAATATCCAACACTTATGGCTTGAATCACTTCCTTTCATCTTTCTGTCTTTCCACCCATCATCCATTTTGACCCTCATTAGCAGTCTCCCCTCTTATTCTTCCCCATCACTCCATCCTTCCTCATTTCTTAGTCAGATGGGGGTTTGCGAGGCGGAAGGTCACAGAAATGTCTCTTTTACACACAATATCACCCTTTCTCTCTTTTTGCATTTTCCAGTTTCCCCCTTCTCAACATGTCCATATTATTCTTTTTCTCTCACATAAGAATGCCACGGTCTGGGTTGTTTCTCTTTGGTTTTGAGTTTCCTTCTGCAGGTGGGCGTGTCCGGAGGTGGCCAAGCTGCAGACTTTCTGCTCATCAGCCGGCCTGGGAGTATTTAAGCAGCTGAGAGACACCTTCACTTTGCTGGATGATTACTCTACCTGGGTACATTCTAACAGCCACTTCGCGTATTAGATTCGAGCTCTTAGACCTTTTGAGATTTTTATGTGTTCTTCAATATTGGATTTTAGCATTTTTGCCTTCCTGCTCTTGTTCCCAGACAAACCTCCACCCTCATCTCAGGCATAGTCCACACGTAGCCGTTTTTTTAAAAAAACGAATATCCGCCCCTCCAAAAACTTGCATCCACACCACCTCGTTTAAAAAAAAAGCTATGTCCACACGTACCCGGATAAATACGTTGTTAAGGACATGCCAGACCTGTAGGCGGCAGTACTTCCCCCGTTCTTAACCTCGTCCTTCGTCTGTGGTCTTCCACAAGGAGCAGTAATTCCTCTTGCAAAAACAAACAAGCAAAAAGCGCTTGGACAATTGATAAAGCGAGCGCAGCTCTGAGGGCATCCATGCTGTCGGCTAGTGTAAACACAGGTCGCACACGTGATGTCAGCATTGTTTTTGTCGTGGAAAGTGACGTTGCGGACCTTAAAACTCCCGTTTTGTCCGTCCACACGCAGACACCCAAATCGGAGAAAACACAGATCTTCACTTTGGCCGGAGTTTTTAAAAAGATCCGTTTTCATGTGAAAAAACTCCGTTTTCGTGTGGATGACAGGCCAAAACGTAGAAGAATATCTACGTTTTGGCAGATCCCCGGCTACGTTTGGACAGGGCCTCAGACTGGCAGGATTCTGGAACTCCAACCTCTCTCGTCCCTCAGTCTCTCCCTGGCCAGAACCACCTCCGGTAGCCCACCTATGCCCTCCTGAATTTACACGTCTTCAAGCTCAGCTCCCTCCACGTCTCACTCTCTGGTTCTCAGCCTCAGACCGGACCACTCCCCCTTCGAGCGATTCCCTCTCTCCAGACTGTAAGTCCTCCACATAATTCTGATTCCCTGTTCCCACCCTAGAGTTGGATCAAACTCATATCTGTCCGCAGAGCCCCGCACCGGATTCCAGTTTGAAGATCTCAGCTATGTTTATACTACTCCCTTGGTTCCCCTTTTAATAAATTATCATTTAAACCTTTTACCCAACTCTCCGTGTTGATTCTGTATGTCGTGGGTTAGATATTTACTCCACAACATGACAAAGAATGCATTGATGCTACACATTTCTTTCTTCACTTCCTCATCTTCCAGCCTTTGCTGGTCGTTTCCCTTCATGCAAATACCCAGCCTATTATAGTACTTTTTGATCAAATTATCTAAAAATCACATATATTGACAGATTTTAAGGTGTGACCTAAATATACAAAAGTCTATTTGGTATCTGGAGTTAAGAGAATGGTGTGCAACACTAGTCAAAGATACTTTATGTAGTTTTTATTAATGTTTCTTTGGTTTCACTAAAGTTGTAACATTCATTTAACCGAAACTGAACTTAAATGATGATTATGACACAAATAGACCAATAAATAGTGGTCCTTGTCCAACATACGAATCTTGGACATCTTATTTTGCAAAGTTGATTTTCTTTCTTCTATTCTCCAAGAGGATTTCCAGTTGCCACAGCAATCTTTACTGCTCCTGAGTCACTTTGCTGATTTCATGTAGCTTCATCATCCAGGAGTTAGTACTTAGCCCACTTGCAGAGGGTATTAATTGGTTTGCTTTGGTGAAATGCAAAGTTTCATCATCAAATAAGAGAGCCAGAGGTGAAGAAAAGGAGCACAGGTAATGAGTTAAAATGCAAAACACACACAGATGCAAAAATGTTCTTGTTTTCCTTTAACTTTTGGTGCATTTGTTCTTCCAATGCTAGAAAACTTCTGTTAGGAATTGATACAGACTCTAGTCCTCTTTATTAAAGCTCAATAAATGGTAAAATTTAGTCTAATTGGTGAATAAACACAAAACATGATTGGGATGTTGAATAATTTTGCATAGATGATATCAGTTGTTAGGCTAGAATCTAGACCATTAATTTGGCTTTACATGACGGAGCAGCGCTCCATTGGAACCTCCGCAGCCCCGGCCAGTTTCATGGCTTGCCAGTCAGCGCATTCATTTTAAAAAACAATGTATTGTTTTCAGTGTTGGGAGTAACGCGGTACAAAAGTAATTAACTACTGTAATGCATTGCTTTTTGCTGTAATGTGGTAATGTAAGGCATTACAGGGGAAGAAAATGGTAATATTTACTCGGTACAATTGTCAGTAATGCGGTAATTACAACGCATTTTTAAACCCAGAATCAAGATGCGGGTTTCCTAAAGTTGCGGGAAGCCTGAAAAAAGATCCAGTATCTACATATATGACGTAATTTATGGACTCAGCTTTGCGGGCATTCTATGAGCAGAGAGGACGCAGCGGTAATGGCTCAAACACTCCAGCTGCGTCCTGCGCACGGCCACTGTTATATTCACAAAATCGCTCCACCAAAACAAAGTCATTCGTTTGCGATCGTTTATATCCGCCCATATTCTCTGGTACTTCATGTACTTTTCAGCTGGGTTCATAATCTGTGCCCCGGTGATTTCAACTCATTGCTGCATATGAAGCTTTTTTTTTTTATTTATTTTATTTTTTTTGCATTCGGTAGATCCCTTTGGCTGATTAGTTAGAAAGTAGGAAATCTAGGAAACAGTTTTTCTGGAAGACGGAGAAAACATGCAGCATGCAGGAAGGTTAGAGAGAGAAAGGGCTGGAAATTATTCAAATAAAATCAACATAACAAAACAAAGTGCTTGAAAAGAAAAAAGTAGGTAGATTTATCCCCAATACACATTTTTACCAGTGAAAAGCAATAATATATAAGCATTTTCATATTTTTACATGTGATAGAATCAGATCACCCCAGAAGTCAGTCCCACATCCAGGGCCGTATCAAGGCATTTGGGGACCAAGGCAAATATAGGCTTGGAGCCCCCACCACCTTACTCCCTGCTCAGTTAATCTAAGATGGCAGCGTGCTGAGAGTACAGATTGTTGCTTTCATTTAATAAACAATCATTTTAAAGCACTGTTATTATATCTGACTGTTTTTAACAGCAACCCTAGCTCAGACACCACATCACCTTCCACATATATGTCATGAGCTCGCTGAGCGTCACATTACCAGATTCATATTGAAGTTGTTTTGGTGAAAGTTACTTCAAGTAATGCAAAAGTAGTGTAATGCCTTACATTTTAAAATCAGTAATATTGTAATGTAATTAATTACTTTAAAATGAGGGTAACAAGTAATAAATAATGCATTACAGTTTTGAAGTAACTTGCCCAACACTGATTGTTTTATATATATTTTTTAATGTTTTATGTCTTCTACGATGTAATAACAGACTGCCCCGTTGACTGACAACCGTAGTGGTCTAATCCCAGCACGCTATTGGTTTGGTGGGCCAGTCATAGTGTCACAGGCGTGCTGGTGAGTAAATGCAGAGGTGAGGATCCATATGTGGGTGCAAAGGCAGGCAGGCAGGAAGGGTTTACAAAAGGTTTTAATAATAACAACACGCTGGACTACTGAAACAATGAACCAACAAGAGACACAGAACTGAAGGGGTTTAAATACATGAGGGCTGGGAGCTTGGGTGATTGGAAAACGAGAGGCAGGTGGGAGCAATTAACAGAGACACATGACTTAACAGAATGGGGAGACAAGACAGGGTGTGACACATAGCACCTGGTGGTTGAGATGTTACTGAAAACACAAAGATGGGAACATTTGAGTTGTTTTTGACATCAACTTTAAACAATTTAGACTTGGACTTTAGACAAGAGCAGATACAGGTACTTGAGTTTATTTAGAAAAAAGGATGTATTTGCTTTTTCTTGGACAAAATATGGCGGACTGACATCTGTAGCGGTGAGTACGTCACGTTGTTTGTTATCCAATAGCATGCACAGACAGCCGCAGATCCCGCCCCACAAATAAGAGCTGTCAATGGCCCATGGCCAGACTACATATTCACATAAATCGGATGGTTTTCCAGGCTAATCAGTTGTGATAAACCCATAATTTCCTTACTCGTGTCTTTTGTTCTTTCATCACGGCACCCATGTTGCTTTTATTGTTTGAATGTATCCAACGCTCTTATTGGACCTTGACTTGGCTTCAAACGGAGATTCTTACTCTCCTCCAGCTGGAGCAGAAGCTCATTCCCAACGTGGACTTTGCAAAACGCCCTTCCCTAGTTGAGGACCTTAGAGCTTCTTTTTCCTTTGGCTGCAAACCAATCCAGTACCTTGTGGAAGTTCTGATGTGTAAGTGTAGTACAGAGATGGTGAGCCTAAAGGCAGAGCTGCTGATTTACCAACTTTTAAAATGAACAAGAGCTGAGAGTTAGAGCTTCTTCTACGGTGTATAGTCAATCCCACTATTCTGCATGTCTTATTACTTCCTTGCTTCAAAACACCAGATTTTAATGGTTAAATGTATCTCAGCATGTCCTGACATGGGCCTCTTAATCACTCTCTCATTCAAACCAGGCGTTCGGAAGCAGACAAACATCTAAAACATAAAGGAAAGTGGCCTTCAGAAACCAATATTGCTTACCTTTCCAATTAACCCCTGCTCAGGGATAGAGAGAGAAGCTCAAACAAAACTGGCAGACTTCGTTGCACTGAAAGAAGCCACCTGTAAATCTCGTTATCTGGACACCTTTTCAGAAAAGGGCATGGCCTCAGGGCAGATTCAGGACCAGCTTAGAGTCCTTTCAGATGAGCTGGAGGAGGTATCTGAAACAGAAGAGGCAGACAAATGAGTAAATGGTAAGTGACCTGTATTTGTATAGCACCTTCTTAGGGTTAAGGTTATCCCCCAAGGTGCTTCACAACACAATCAGTCATTCACCTGTTCACATACACATTCACACGCTGGCGGGGATGAGCTACGATTTAGCCTCAGCTGCCCGGAGTGCACAGACAGAGGCGAGGTTGCCGAGCGCTGGCAACACCGGCCCCTCTGAATACCACCAGCAGGCAACGTGCCTTGCCCAAGGACACAACTGCAACAGATGGGGCTTGAAACTAAAACCCTCCTGTTACGGGGTGGGAACTTAACTCTCCTGTCACTGTGGCCTGAAGAATATGGTCGTCTATAATTTATTTATCCCAAAGCTTCATTTCTGACTTCTAAAAGCTAACTTACACTCTTGCACCTTTTCTGTTGTTGACGTGTTTTCCGTTGGTTTGAAGTGTGCCTTAACAAACTGGAGTCACACCTGTCGGACTGTCACAATGAAAGTAATTGCATTGTGATAAAAAACAAACACATTCCTGATGAGTGACAGTAGAGAGGGTGAGTTAGGCATTGGCGTAAGACTGTGTTGCACACAAAGTACGTCTAACTGGCAGAATCAATAGTCTTACTCCGTTTGCTCTCAATAAAAACGAAGCAAAGTGACTCTGCCATAATAACAGAGATTAGTCGTCAAACTCTTGTCAACTCTACACGCTGTGTACAGTGAGGTTTGGAAGGAGTTCTGCTGGCGTGACTGCACGCATTATTGTTTTCTTGCCCACTATGGTTTAAAAGCAAAGTTGCACCAAAACACAGAAATGTAGAGAATTGCTAATCTAACCTGTTTTTGCACAGTTTGAAACATGCTACAGTTAGAGGGTGTTTCTATTATTCCTATTACCCCTAAAAGCATGCTAAAGATTGCACAAATGTCTTCCTGACAACTAAAGTTCCTTTTGTTCGTCATGAGCAGAATGCCAATATAAAACGCATCCGGAAGAGCCAAAATTGTGGATATATTGAGCAAATTTGTGAAAAAAATTTAACTTCTGTTTCTGTTTTGTGAACTCTTTGATATTTTTCCCACTCAACTTCAAACCAAAACCTTTACATTAAAAGGTTAGGCTTTGAAATATTTACAAAATTGGCCCAAATTTTAGACTATTTTTCTAGCAAAAATGTTAGTGGCACAAAGTGGCGGCGTATCCTTTTCTGTAGTGGGTAGCTTTCCAATAACCACAGTTTAATGAAATGGAAATTAGGACATGATATTTTGCACACTGTTTATTGGGAGGACTCGCGTAAGAAAAACAGGTGGAGGGGAGCTTTAAGCATGATAGGGCGGTATCTAGAGATGCTTTGGTCCAGTCACGTGATTGGAAATCGGGTTTGATCACGTGATTTTCAAAGAATCAGAATCGGGTGGGGAAAAAAATCTAATTTAACCAAATAAAACAACAAACACGACTAATTAACTTCATCCTGGAATAGATTTTCAAAGCTTACAACATGGCTCCGTTTTATTTTCAACAAGTTTGTCTACATCAATAATCTTTGTTTCTTGGATGAAAACAAGATTGCAAAGTCAAACAATTTGAAGTAAGTGTGGAATCAGACCCTATAACCTGTAGATATTAGCTAGCAGGCTAACACAGAGCTAACGTGTCTCCACAGGAGAGGTAAAATGTCTTCAGTTTGGTGGTATTGTAAAATGGACAGCGAATGTGTTCAACATGTAGGAAAAACAGCTGCATGATACGCAACCTTCAAAACAAATTAGTTTCTCTATTGGCTTTTCCCTTCAGGCTACGCTAAAGCAAATTACCTGTCTCCATTGGTTATCAGTTTGCCAACGGTAGTCTCAGTTCACTGCAGCAACTCTGACAAAAACATGGATCTAGCCTACAGAGAAAGATACATTAATAAGCAAGAGAATTTGTAGATGAACAGCAAAATGTCCGGGTTTCTCAATTCTGCAGCTCCTGAGCTGACTGCGGTAGCTACCGGTGTTGTGCACGGAGTAGTTAACCTGCCGTCTGTTACGGCAAGCGCCTGCTACGTCAAAGGAACGTGCATCGCTCAATGCATCCACATATTGATGGAGTAAATACATTGAAGTGTTTTCTTATTTTAATTTTAATTTTATTGCTTTGCTGAAGGATCACTTTGGGAGTTCTTAAAATCACATGACTCAGACGGACCCAAAAAAGGTCACCAGAACATTGTTAGTGGTTTCTAATTATTTTTGGGTCAGTGGTGAAGTTAGATCATCTTGTCCTTGTTTGTTGTTACTCTTGGACAAATGCGTCCATGGACACTCAACCAAGATAACAAACCATTGTTAAATTTAATCAGTTGGAGCAGCTTTAGGATGGAAGTACGGTACATATGAGTATGTTAGAACCACATTGACCAGCTAATAAAGCGCTTCTCTGACCCACATCCAAAATATTGCATGGGTTTTTCATTATAACTTAGGTAGTCTTTAGGTCTCATGAACAGCTTTTCAACATGTTTTCTGTCTTATTAAAAGTCTAAAATTAATTTAACATAATCAAAAACTAAACAAAGGAAAACAGTTATACTAATAAAGCAAACTGATTTTAAACATGTAGCATCAAGTTGTACGTACTTTGCTTGATGTGCAAATGTCAGTTTCTTTGAAAATTTTCAACAAGTCACGCTGCATAGACTTTTTCTTTGAGTTTAGCTTTTTTTATGCCTGGTAATTAAATAAATCTTGTCTGATGTTAATTCATAGGCTCATTATTTGCATAGTTTTTATTTAATTCCCATTTTTTACCCAAATTCTTATAAATAGATGCGTATAATTAACCAGAACGTGTCTAAGGTGTGTTTTGTCATGTCCAAACTGAAAAAATGTTTTCATTTGAACAGACATACAGAAAATAATTGTTCAAACATAACCGCTGACAAGTGGCAGTAACCAAGCAACAGATTATTCTGCCAATTGTGTTTTGTGACTTTAAAACCTCTAAATGTTGTCTCCTCACCTTAATGACTGCTCTCTAAATAACTGCTCCCTAATAAAGAGCTCTTTGCTCAAAAAAGTGTGTCTGAGCCTGTCTATTTCTGTGTGTGTGTGTGTGTGTGTGTGTGTGTGTGTGTGTGTGTGTGTGTGTGTGTGTGTGTGTGTGTGTGTGTGTCTGTGTGTGTGTGTGTACAAGCACACAAACGTGTTATCACCTGCAGAGCAGTGAAGTTAATTGGCTTCAGCTGAGAGAAGCGCCACAATGGCTTTAAACATACACGTGTACTCGCATGTACACACAATGTCAGGAAAACTCCCTTCGAGACACACACTTTTTAAAACACACACACACACACACACACACACACACACACACACACACACACACACACACACACACACTCACTCACTCACTCACACACACACACACACACACACACTGTGTAGCCTGGCTGAATCCAAACACTGAGGCGTATTGTCGAGACTTTATTCTGAGACACGGCTTTCATGGGCCACAGCAGCGCCTGATAACAATGCCTGTTTATGGGTGCACATAAGTGCCTGGGTCACTAAGGTAATATTCCAGCCATAAAGCCGGCTTCACCGTTAAACGGTGATCATACATCATTCGACCACCCAATTATATTTTCACCTGCCAGTCCTGTATGACACGAAGGTGACTTGTTTGGTGAGTGTTTGAGCAGAAAAATAAACACATACTAAAGCTAATGTTGTGTGGCTTCGCTTCACCCTGTGTCTCATTTTCTTTGACTTTTTGACTATTTTTAAAGGTATTGTTCACGGAGAAACAGTTACTGCTTGCTCTTTTTGGAAAACGATCAGTCACTCTGGTTTTCACATGCATGCTGAATGTGAAAATAGTCTTCAACCCCTATTTGCTGCATTAGCCGCCAACAGTAAATAGATGGGGAAGAGCTTGAATCAGAAAAATTCACATAGCTCTACGTCAAAATGTTAAATTTGTGTGTGCTCAACCACCTTCGCTCGTGACAGTGGAAGACTGTGTTGATTTGGCATCCAAGAGAAAGGAGAGCACATCTCGGCTAGTAGATGCTAACCGTTAGCGTTAGCATCTCCAGAACATAAAACATCAGATTTAGATTTTTTACCCAATTAAGTCAAGCGACAAAGGCAGCGGAAGAGTTGTATTACTGTTAGTCAGTCAGAGGCGAGATTTTTGCATATCATTAAAATAACTAACTAACTAGTACTTCCTGAAACAGGAGCGCCAGAGCTTTTTTGCTAGAAAACGACACAAGTCATTCATTGATGCAAGAGACCACAGCAGATTTATTGAAATAACAAGTGTAAGCCCTCTTTAATGAAAACTGAGCTTTTCCACGCTGGACTTTTGTGGATGTCACTTGGGGTTTTAAAAAAGGTTAGAACCTTCTGACACCGTGTCGCATTTTAATGAAAAACACTGATAAAAGATTAATAAGATTCAGTTATGACTGCTCATTTCTTTGATTTGGGCAGCAGTAGCTCAGGAGGTAGAGTGGGTTGTCCAGTAATGAGAAGGTTGCAGGTTCAATCCCAGCTTTCGCCAGAGAATTCTGCTGTTGTGTCCTTGGGTAAGACACTTAGCCTGCCTTACCTAGTGGTGGTTGTTGGAGGGAGCGGTGGTGCCAGCGTAGGGCAGGCCTCACCTCTCCATGCGCCCAGCTGTTGCTGTCCCAAACGCACCTATTTAACATTACTGCTGTTAAAGATGGTTTTGATTGTAAATAACTGCAGAAATACAAGTGAATTAATCTCTAATGTAAAATATACTACAGCGTCAAAGTTTCAAAACTAAAACTTGGTGAACCCTAGTGGAATTTATGAGATCGGAGATAATGGAAGCAACAAACTTTGGTTTTGGGTTGTTTCAACTGACCATGAGCTCATTGGTCTACTGTGTAAAGTCCATAAAGGCTGTTAAGGACAGGTACAGCTAATAAGTTATCAAATTTACACTTAAATAAACCTCAAAATGAAAAATCTTCATTTAAAATGATTGTTCTCCTGTTGCATGTAAACCCTTCCTTACAAGCATGAAATGAATCATTACCGGGAAGAATACTCATTTTAACCCAACATTCATTAATGTAAACTATAGGACACATAATTATGACACTTGGGATTTAAACAAATTGTTCAATAAAATATGATTATATGAAGTTTTATAGTCATTAAATGAGCCAGGGGAGATGGACTTTATTCAAAGAGGATAGATAAGAAGTCCTGTGTCCTTACAGCCTTTAGGACTCATGATGCACGCAGGATTAGTTAAGAATATTGGCTCAAGTTACTTTTTTTCGTATCTGCACCTTGGTGTCACATTGATCTGTATGAAGAAGTTTGACCTCTAAGTTAAAAGATTACTTTGCTGTAGATCTCTTACATATTGCTCCTTTTAAGTTGAGTTGATTGGTTAGAGAGTAGCTGGTAGCACTGTTACCTCACATAGGAAAGGTCACAAGTTCAAATCCAGGCAGATTAGATTGTTTTTTTTTTTTCCAGGCACGGCAGTTTCCTCCCACAGACCAAAATCATGCAACTCTAGTTGATTGGAGACTCTAAATTGTCTGTAGGTGTGAGACAGTTTTGGGGTGCTTTGTTCCTGTTGACTTTTAACTTTTGTATTATGTTCTGATATCTAGTTCATTTATGTCCATGGAATCAAAATACAGTTATAGTTACTCATGAAATACAAAACTTATGTTCTATGTTTAAATAATTTTTTTTTTTTTACTATTTTTAGAATTGACAACCCAACAGGTTTTTAGTTTTTTAACAATTGGTTTAGTTCATAAGCTGTTTTAATTTTCCTTCCTGTTAAAATCTCGAACAAAAACTGTGTGTTCGTTGTGCCTGGTTGCATTTTTATTCCACTGATTGTCGCCTTTATTTTCTCACATTCATCTTGTCTCTTTGTTTTGTGAAATTTTCCTGTTCAGCACTTTAGTGCAGATTTTATTTGTTAAGTGGCACAATGGGGAAAAATATGACAAAGACACTAAATCAAAGCAAAACAGTGCCACTGAATCAGCAATGTAATTGAACAAAAATTTCAAAGTAAAACAAATTTAAGCACATTCCTAAAGAATCCCTAGCTTCATTTAGTGACACTGTTTTAATGATCAGATTTGTTATATAAATGTTGACGCTACCACTCAGGAACACATATCTGGCTAAATTCACAGCCACCACTACCAGTACCAGCAATAAACATGCCCCAAGTGATTGGACCTGCAGGCCTCCTAAACCCATCCTTCTTGGATTCATAGTTGTATTTAGCACTGGCCACTTGAGATCCGATTATCTGGGATGTATATTAGAACCAGGCCTGACCGGAGCCTCGGCAGAAGACACTTCTTCTCTGAGAAGCCCAGATGTGCTCAAGCACCTGTTCTCAGAATTCACTTCAACATAAAGTCTGGCATGAACACTCCAGCGCACATATTAACCTACGCAGATGGATGTCCATACTAATCTGGTGCTACTGCCTCTTAGGCACTTCTTAGAGAAAACGGAGAGGAAGAGAGATGAAATAAGGGGGAAGGCAAAGAGGACGAAGGGGTAAGAAGGAAATTCAGACTTGGACTTACCTCTACACTACACACGTACAAGCAGAGCTCAAATTAATTTCAGTTTGTGTTTCCTCCACGTCTAAAAACAACCCCAAAACAATTCCATCTAAAGAGTACACTACATTTATTTTATACATCAAGTTACTGAAATGCTTTGTTGGGGAGGTTTACATACAAATTAGTATATAGGAAATTTAATAGATAGTTTTATGTGGTTTGGATGGTAAACAATCTGAATGACTCAGATTTAAGAACTGAAATGCAAATAACTGGAAAGTGTTGGCTCTATATCCAGCTAGCATACAGGTCCTTCTCAAAAAATTAGCATATTATGATAAAGTTCATTATTTTCTGTAATGTACTGATAAACATTAGACTTTCATGTATATTAGATTGATTACACACAACTGAAGTAGTTAAAGCCTTTTATTGTTTCTAATATTGATGATTTTGGCATACAGCTCATGAAAACCCAAAATTCCTATCAAAAATTAGCAAATCATGAAAGGGTTCTCTAAACAAGCTATTAACTTAATCATCTGAATCAACTAATTAACTCTAAACACCTGCAAAAGATTCCTGACGCTTTTAAAAACTCCCAGCCTGGTTCATCACTAAAAACCGCAATCATGGGTAAGACTGCCAGCCTGACTGCTGTCCAGAAGGCCATCATTGACACCCTCAAGCAAGAGGATAAGACACAGAAATAAATTTCTGAGTAAATAGACAGTAGAAACTTACTGATACAGAGCTGAGCCACTCCCTTTAGCTTGCCAGTAGTTGTTTTCTGACTTCTTATTAAATCCTGACATGAACAGGCAAATGGCCAAAATGAATCAGTAACAGAGCTAACTCAAGCTGCAGGTACCTGCATTGCACCCACAAACAGAACCTGTAGACTTTCATCGCTGGTTTTCCTGTATCTTATTACACCTTCCAGAGGTTACTCTTTATCTTTTCTTCTCCAGCTCCATTTGACAGCTGAGGTTGACTTCCACCTGTTTCCGAGGAGAATTAATCACATGTGAACTGAAAAATAAATGACTGTCTTCTCATTCTTTTCCTACATCCATCCCTTAACTATTCATCCTCTCCATCCCCCTCCTTCTGCTTTTTACATCTTCCGGGGAGATTTTTTTATGCCTCTTGGCATTGCACGAGGGTTGAATCACTTCTCTGACTAGTATTCATCTTCAGAGATCAGTCTGTCAAAACCACCTTGTTCGGCACGACTAATATAAGGAATTAGTTCTTATGAAAGTACCAAAAGTTTACAACAAAATGTAAAGGATCTGCCCCATATCATTAATAAAAGTAACCCTTTGTGATGTGTTTTGTGGGTGAGGTGACGCTAAATGCACCTCGACAGATCAACTGTTTGCAATGATTAAAAAAAGAGCCCGAGGCTGAGACCTCTTCCTGAACCTGCTAATCTGACAATAGGAATCATTCATGAGTGCAGTAGGATCAATACCGACAGAGGCTGTGGAAAGATGGGGAGCTGTCCTGCCTCAGCCACATGTATCATGGGTCTAATTTAACAAAGCATCTTTGATACAACAAAGTCAAGAAAAACCCTGCAGACATCACTGGCTTCAAACCATTTAACAGTGTTTGTAGCGGGTCATTTCAGTCTCAATACTCCAGAGATTTATGATCTGTTAACCAACCCCAGTACAAAACATGAATTTTCATTAGCTTCACTCATCTGTGAAGCCAGAAGAAAACAAATCAGACTAAAAGCTTTGGTCTCTCCTTACCATAAGGATATGTTTTTATTCCAAAACTGAGTTTTTCTGCTGCTTTTGCACATTTCATACACAAACGCATGTTTAAAACTGTAAGTTTAAACAAAACACACTTTTTAATGTAGAAATTAAAAAAAGAAGTGTTTCAGGCAATCCATGTTGACTGAAGGTATGGCGCGTTTCACAAACTCTGATGGTAAAGCACATTTCATGCATACTACAACTTTGTTTCTCGCTTTATCCTGATCCGGTTGCCATTAAACTTTAATTTTGTGTTGAAACGGTTAATAACCATGAGGAAAATATCAGTGAAAAAGGTCTGGGGCATGATGAAAGATGGATGAACCAACTCTGAGTTCTTCCACTGTTGAAAGATGAAGCCATAACATTTTTGTTCTGATTCAGTGTTGAGATTTTAGCTAACCGAATCTGTTCACCGAGAACCTGGGGCTGAGCATCCTACCTGCACTCAACCATGAGGTGTTTTTAAAGCAACAAATGACTGAGGACAATCAAAGAAATAATTAATAACCTACAACAGCAACGTATGGACTTTGTGGATCAACACCTGGAAAAATTCCTATTTATGTGGAGGGGGTGGAGCTTAACATTTTTTCGTGCTGTGGGGAGGAGGGGCTTTTTGGTTTCAACTTCTGATAATGTGTGAGAGTATGTTGGTGTTTTGGATAAATGTTTTAGTCAGGACATACTGTTCTTTCTCTGTAGTTGTATTTGTCAGTGTGGTCGTCACACTCAAGTGGTGCGCATAAGTATTTAAGCAAATGTTCTGCATATTGAATCATGTGGTTACAGAACTTTTTATAGTAAAAAAAAATGAGCTGAAGAATTGCAAGATATCTTAAATGTATTCTAGAATTTAAAACCATATTTAACTCTTTGCTGTTGGTAGGGAGCTTGAGGTGTCAGTCAGTGCCCTCCGGCCTACGTAAATTACTAATGTTGAAATGGCCACGGAGAAACGTTTCATTGTGAGAAGAGCTGGTTTAACACGTCATAAGCTCGGAAACACTGCCTTAAATGTGCATCTACCAACCCATATCGGTGACATTTTACAAATGTGTGTACCACAGACCAACACTAGCCCTAAGCTACTGCTAATGCAAGCCCGAGCTACTGCTAAAACTAGCCCAAGCTACTGCTAATTCTGTCTCAAGCTACTGCTAATGCAAGCCTGAACTACTGCTAATTCAAGCCTGAGCTACTGCTAATGCTAGCCTGAGCTACTGCTAATACTGTCTCAAGCTACCGCTAATGCTAGCCCAAGCTACTAAATCTGTCTCAAGCTACTGCTAATGCTAGCCTGAGCTACTGCTAATGCTAGACCAAGCTATTGCTACCTTCTATTTGGATGAGAGGACAATGACAAAGAAGAATGTTAGAGTATCCACTCACATTCCAGAATGTACTGGGAATATCCAGAAGATGAATGAATGAATGATGGATTATTCAATATTGGCTAATGCAATATAACCAATACTGATAAATGCAGAGTCTCCCCTAATAATAATTGTTTAGGTTGCTAACATCAGATATCTCTTATCATGAATGATTAAGCTTTAAACATTATTCATGCAAAATGACAAATACTTCAATTTTATCTTGAGGAGAATGTCATTCAGCTACTGTTGAAGAAAAATTAAAACGTGACATAATTTTTCTGACTAATGCTCTGTGCTGCCTTTAGGCCTCAGATAATGAAGTTCATGATGGGGAAAAGTTTGATAAACTAATAAATAGAACAGAAGAATTAATGCTAAATAGCTTAAAATGTTGTAGGTTTTGAAATCGAGAGAGTGAGACGTGAGACATCGCTTTTACAAACCCTCTGTTATATTGACTGTTTGAAATGCGACAGAGAGCACTCAACTCAGAACTATCACTATCGTAGTTCTGTTTCCTCCACTGTTTACGTCTTACATTTACACTGAAACAAGAGAATTAACGGATCATGGACAAATTAATTTCGTTTTAAACGTTAGTGCCTCGGAGAACATTTAGCTTTGTAAGTGTCTGTTTAAGAGACTAGTTGGGAGTGTGTTAGTTACTTAGTTGATCAAATTAAGCAGCGTGAGCATACACTTGCTAAGCTAGGCTAACCGCTAAGCATGACGTGAAGACATCTGTAATAGTAATGTATTTCTTCTGTTTCTGTTGTAGTTATGGCGATAAAACATTTATAAAGATCTTAATTTATGAAAAGCAAGCCTCGGGTGAAGATTCTTGTGCTTGTTTTAGTTGGTTGCTAGCTGGCTAGCTACATAGAGCTCTGTAGGCAAATTCCTAATTATTCACAAGTTGTACCAAATAAAACAAAAACATCTCAAAAACTAAACATAAGATTTGTTATAGTTTGGTATTTTGAGAGAGATAAAACAAGGCAAAAGAGTTTTATGGTGAATCTGTGAATGGAATGTAAAAGTTGAGTTATTAAGGAATGAAAACCAACACCAATATTTTCCGATATTACATTTTAAGGGCATCGGCCGATATCAGTAGACCGATAATATCGGACAACCCTATGGATAATTATCCAAATCTTTACCTTTGAGGAACAAAGCTGTATACTATAAAATGTTGCACAGCCATGTGATAATAATCCTAAATTCATCTTCTATATTGCTCTTTGCTCAGTAGAGTCACAAGGAGCTGGTGCCTAAATCCAGCAGTCATCGGGCAGGAGACGGGGGACAACCTTGACAGGTTGCCAGTCCATGACTGGGACACAGAGACAAGCAAGAAAAACTATTTACATCTAGGAACAACATAGAATTACCATTTTTAACCACTTAAGTCTGTGGAAGGAGGCCAGAGTACCAAAAGAAAACCCACACATGCAAGGAGAAAGCATGCAAACTCCACAGAGAAAGTCCACAACCAGGATTTGAACCTGCAACCCTCTTACTGCAAGACAACAGTGCTACTAATTGTGCCACTATGCAGTCTACAATTCTAAACAGTTCCTGCTGCCCACTGCATCTCACTAATGTGTGTTTGCAAGCTTTTGTTGTGCACTCCTGCACACAAGAAACTGAATGTACAGAGTAATAACCACACACACACACACACACACACACACACACACACACACACACACACACACACACACACACACACACACACACACAGCACAAACACTAAGTAAGAAATCCAACAATAGAGAAAAGTCAAGAGGAGAGCGGTGGCGAGAGGTGTTTTTAGTGGAATTAGACGGTTCCTGAGTGTGCGTCGGGCTCTCTTCTTGAGCCTAATGGTGATGGATGGTTCACCACTTTGAAACAATGGGACACACAGATACAGCGAGGCACCGAACACACACTTAAAATGCACACTCATGCATCCTACAGTGCAGATCTAGTAGCGGAGTTTAAATGTTGTCCAATAAGAAACAAAATGTTCATTTTTTTCAAAACACAAACCGAAAAAACTATATAAAATAATTTTTAAAAAAGACGTTCAAATGTCAAATTTGAAGCATCTTTTTAAAAATATTTCTATTAATGAATATAAACATAACATTTATAACCTTCATCCGTAGTTGAGACACAATCGCATGAGGCTCCGATGTTGCATCACCTGAAGCTGACTCGATTGCTACAAGTCATTCAGTGTGTTTACATGCACGTTCAAGTCGATCTAGGATGATCTAAAGTGATCAATTTATAGTTTACACATTCGTTAGAAAACCAAATTCTCAAACACAACATGCACCTTTTGTGTCAGCACTCTTCCTGTTAGCTTAAAACAACTCAAACAGTAAATTGTTCAAATGCACTTTAGCTGCTAAATCTGTCAATTAAGCACGTTGTTTATCTTCGTTAACTTTAGTTAATTTAGAGTTAATTCAGAACAAAAATGAAAGGTTTTGTTTAAATATGGTTTCCATAGAGTTATACACTCTTCTTTTTTATTTGGGTTTGAACTTTGTGATAAAAACCAACAAATGTATTAATTTCACAACCAAAAAGAGTCAGTCCTGGGGTTTTTCAGATTTCATTAGGGATTTTTGAAATTACGATGCTGCACAAAACTCCAAAATGTGTCTCCTACATCCAAAGAATAACCAGCTGACTGTTGCGAGGCGGCTGGAACAATCTCCGGTTCTGAGCATTACTGATCTGGGAACAGTGAGGGGGAAGACTTCATCAAGCCAAGCCATGTTGCAGGAGACGGTCCATGAAGCATGTGGTGAAATGTCACACGCTCATCCTCTGACCCGCTTAATCCTGAGTGTGGTCTCAGGGAACTGGGTGAGAGGAGGGGGACGCATTGGACAGGTCACCAATCCATCATAGGGACAGATGAGACAGCCATCCATCCATACACACTCACACCTCGGTTCAATTTAGGCCCCAATTAACCAAAACACACACACGAGGAAACCTGAGAACGCGGAAAGACCAAGAGTTCATGCAAACCTTGCACTGAAGAGTGGCAGATGGGTTTTTAACCTACAACCTTCATGCTACTGGGCCATTGTGCTACCAACTGCACCACCAATCAATCAATCAATCAAGCAAAGCTTTATTTATAAAGCGCCTTCCGCAACCCTGTCAGGAAGCCCAAGGCGCTGAACACGGTACAGTAAAAAGTTAAATATAGTGAATAAGTCAGAAAATAAAAGCAATTCAAATTACAGATTACAAAAAAGGTGAAACATTCTAGTACAAGACAAATGTGTAAAACAAGGGATAGAGTGAACCAATGAAAACTGTGAAATAAAATCAACATAAAAGAGGGCCAAATTCAAACATGTTCAGGAAACGCCAAGCGGAGGAGGTGGGTTTTTAGGCGACTCTTGAAGACTGGCAGAGATGGGGACAGCCTAACTGAGGGAGCCATGCAGCCTTTCAGAATCTATAACGTCTCATTCAGTTTATGCAGAGAAAACATGAATGGTTTCAATAAAAAACACTATTTTCAACTTTATAAATTATTCTAGTGGTTTGGCATCCAGAATTTAGCATCATGGATGCTCACAAGAGTACTTGAAGCGCTGGAATCTTTCATTACTCAGGAATTTGAATGGAGGAATGATTGGACTTTTGACTTGCATTTTGATATAGGGTTATAACTCCCCAAGGCACTTTACAACACAACCAGTCATTGCTCTAAATAGGACTTTAGACAGCAGATGACCAATCCAGAAAAACCTCCACAGCATTCAAGTCTTTCTATTAGTATGCTGTGGTCAACAGTTTCGAACGCTGCATTGAGATCCAAGAGCATGAGAACAGTTGTTTTCCCAGCATCATTATTTAATCGAATGTGGTTGACTACTTTCACCAGGGCAGTTTCAGTACTATGGTGTTGTCTAAAGCCTGACTGGTAGAGATCAAGACAGGAAGTTGAAGTAAAAGTGCACGCGTGTTATTTGTTTATAATGATGGAGAAATAAGATTTGTCTTGCTTTACAAATTACAGAGTTGTATTTGCAAAGCACTTCTTTACGGGTCAGATAGTCTGAGTCTAGTTTGGATTTGCGCCATTTCCTTTCTCTCCTGCATTCTTTCTTTTGCAGTTTAACTGATGGGACATTTCTCCATGGAGCCTTCTGTTTGCCAGAGGATTTTTTCAATTTAACAGGAGCAATGTCATCCATTATTTTTGCCATATTAGAGTTAAAATTTTCCAGCAAATGATCAGCGGTCTTTGGGACTGGGCTAGCGGATTTGATGAGTGCCTGCTCAAGGAGAACATACGTTTCCTCATTTATTGCTCTCTTTTTGATCATCACAAAGTAATTTTGGTGATAGGGAGACGAGCAGACGTCAATAAAAATACAACAGTGGTCAGATAAGGCTAAGTCCACAACAGATGTAGAGGTAATTACACCCTTTGTGATGACCAGATCGAGTGTGTGGCCCTGAGAGTGAGTGGGGCCCTGTATATGCTGGGTCAGATTGAAGGTGTCAGTCAGAGCCAGAAAATCTCTTGCATGAGGGTTTTCAGGATTATCGACATGAATGTCATTTTGTCCTTGTGCAATACTTAACCCCTCTTCCCTGCTGGTGGTGGTCAGAGGGACCGGTGGCACTTGGCAGGGTCACCTCTGTCGGTGCGCCCCAGAAGAAGAAGAAGAAGAAAAGATCTTTTCTGTAGTGCCTCAAGATGAAAATCACGAGGCGCTTCACAAAAACAAAAAATGTAAAATACAAAAAAGAATTTAGAAAATGATTAAAAATATATTTAAAATGAGTAAAAAATAGACAATTGTATTAAAAATGTAAAGAAAGAGAGAGAGAGAGGGAATAAGAGAGGGATATCAGTGGGCCCTGAGGAAGATGGAATAGGTGGGGAGAGCAGAACCAGGAGAAGGTGATGAAGGTCACACCAAAACCAGCTTGAACAAGTGAGTTGTCAGCTGTTTTTTAAAGGAGACCACTGAGTCCACTGATCTCAGGCTCAGGGGGAGAGAGGTCCAGAGTCTGGGGGTCACAGCAGCAAATGATCTGTCACCTTTGGTCTTTAGGGCAGCTGTGGCTGCATTGTAGCTCATCACCACCAGGGTGTGAATGTGTGTGTGAATGGGTGAATGACTGATTGTGTTGAAAAGCACCTTGGGGGGTTCCAGGACTCTAGAAGGCACTGTAAAAACACAGGCCATTTACAATTCACCATGTAAACGAGTTTTCCGAATTTTTCAGAAACTTGAATACTGGCTGCATGTAAACATAGTAATTGTCATATCTACTGTTAGTACTCTAGGGTGTTTTGCGGTAGTGAGCACTACAGTTATTACGGTACAATGCCTCCCGCATTAGAGGAAGTGTGGTGCTTGCTGTTAGCTTGTGGTTATAGCTCCGAACAACTCATTAAGGGAAGTAAAAGGCCTCCCATTTACCCATTCACTTCACACACACACACACACACTCACATACACACACTCACACACACACACACACACACACACACACACACACACACACACACACACACACACACACACACACACACACACACACACAGTTATATGGAGTTCTTGGTAGTTGAAAAAGTAGCTTGAGATGTTTTTAATGCCGGTCTGCCGGTGTCGAATTACAAATGCCAGCGTAACTCTGAGCAGACTGGTAACCTCGCGGGTTCACAGGTTATAAACAGCAACCACGTCCCTCTTTAGTTTTTTTGAAAAGCTGACAACCCCCAGCCAGCTGAGAATGAAATCTGTTTAAATGTAATTTTCCTTCCATCACAATTGAGAAATGAGACTGTTTTGTGATTATTTCATAGTAGAATTCTTACATATTGGTCCTTCAAAAATTTTTGTAGTCTGTTAATCAGCGTAAAGTGGTTATTTTCATCAGAGCATTTCTTCCTAAACCTAAAACATTTCACCCTACCCGTGCACATTACCTACACGATTAAAAACAGGAGTGTGCAGTTGTTTAAATGTGTTTGACAGAGATGGCACCAGCAACCAAAGCAAAAACTCCAAACGAGTTTGTTTTTAATTAATTCTCCTCACTTTGTTTGCCAGGATTCCCAAAAGGACAAGAGTTTTATTATCCTGGGATGTTAAGATCATGTGGAAATTAAAGTTCTGAGCTGTTGAGTCTCACCTTTCATATTTAAGTTTAAAACATTAAAAAAAGTCTTCTTTCAAGTTCTTCATAGACCAATCTTTTCATCTTCTTTCTTATTGAGCCAAAAAGTTTGGTCAACTTGACACAGTGGTGAAAATCTGCCAGACAGGGAAGCCTGACTTGGCATCTTGTTAGGTATTTTTTTAAGTTTAAATATAAAACAGTCTCAGAAGAGATTTGTATTTTCTTCCTTTAAATAAAGACTGAAAAGCAAATCAGTGGTTTCACTATTTGGTTTGAAAAATGGAAACCTTTGAAGTTTCAGTGTCCTGGTTTAGATTATTTTTGGATAAGAACTTCATTATGACTTTTCAAACAATAATACAACTGAAGCAATTAAAAAAGCAGATATGCAAACAGATTAAATGCAGCAATTAAAGAAATAATACAAATAATTTATCGATAACTTCTGGTGCATACGAGGGTCAGGTTAACGGGAATTTCTTAAGGTTCACTGAGAAACGTATAATACTTCTTGTTGTTTTTTTAAATACATGCATGCAGAACACTAAATGGTCTTCGACCCCTATTTCCTGCATTAGCCACTAAAAGAAAATGGACGGGAAAATGCTGGCAACATTAAAGCCACACGGCTCTACGTCACACTGTAAAATTAGCATTTATGGACTGAACGACCTTGGCTTATGACCATGGAGGGATGTTTATTTAGCATCCAGGAGAGAGCAGCGCATGCCTTGGCTAATAGAAGCTAACCGTTTGCCACTTGCATTTGCAACTGCACAACAGTGCGAAGCACATTCAAACTTGTTATATGTGGAGAAAATGCATTAATGTTGCATTTGTTTACTTTAAAAACAAGAATGAACAAAAGTTGTGAAAGAATCATGTTTTTGGTAGTTGCTCCTAACTAGGTTTGAGCCCGTGGTCAAAAACACACGAGACGCCAGTTTTGTCGCATCCATATACCCTTCAGTGAGACCTCCACGATGGATCCGGAATGCCCAGGTCCTCGGACCTTCCTTCCGGTACTGGAGCCAATGGTACAGCGTCACAGCACGACAGACTAGTCCTTGGATTGTCTCTAGGTAAAAAACAACAGGTGTTTCACAGCGTCAAAAAAGGGACGCTCCTTGGGTCAGCGAGTTCAGCTTTTATTCTGAAGGAACCGTTGTTGGTTGATAACAACGGCAGATTTTTCCCAGCTTGATAGTTCTTAGCTTAAAAAGAAAAGTACAGATGGCCTGTCCATACTTCACTTAACATGCGGTGAACTCCAAGGGATCTTGAATACTGAACTTAAAATGGCGTTGGAACTGTTTTATTAATCTGGATGTTTTTGATTCTGGACAAATCAAAGCTGACAGAATTAATAAACACCACAGAGACTCTGCCACGCTTCAGACGGGGAAGGTTCTGATTGGATCAGCAACAGCAATGTGTCATGTGATTATTTACCTCAATGTCTAGTGACTAAAATAAGTCATTTACTCATTAAAAACATATTAATCTTAATATTGTGATTTCACAGATCGGTCACGTTGTATTATTGACTAACAGTTGTTTTGATTAGATTTAATGAAAATAGAGTTCTTTGATCTAATGAAAGAAAAGAAAAGAGTCTTCATCTTCTGTCTTCATTGCTGGAACATAAACAGTTTAGAAGCGAATGCGTGACGTTGAGGCTGTTTCATGCACTCTGGCACTGTGTCAAAGGGAACAGTGGTTAGAGGATAATAACCTTGAGAAATGGCTCCTTCATCACGTTACACAGGGTAAGCATACATACTAGAGACCACATGCCCAATTTAATGTAAATGTCAAAATAATGCAATAAAAATAAATTACATGAAAATAGCTTTTAAACTTTCCTAAAACGTAATCAAATCATTGTGAAAATGTAAAACTTTTGAGCTCTTGAGTCTACGACATTGTGGACTAGCTGGTCTTAAGTATGTAAAAACTGTCCAAAGGTGATATCTGCAAACTGCTTCAGTCTCAAAGTACACAGCTTTTAATGCAACATTTAAAACAAAAAGATGATGTAAAGAAAAAACACGTAAGAATTTCCTTCCAGATGTGTCATCGTTCACATAGGACACAGCTGCTGCTGCTGCTGCTTGTTTATAACCAAAGAAATCCAAGTAAAATGCAGTGTCATATAAAACTAACTACATTCTACAGCTGTATAAAATAATGAATCAACCACTGAGAAGATGATTGGAGGTGTTTAAAGATGGCAGCCAATGCATTTATGTATTGGATGTGCTCTGACCTTCTGACTCACAGTGATGCAGGGGACTGTTCTGTTCTGGTCCTGTTGGACCTGACTGCAGCCTTTGACACTGTTGACCATCACCTGCTACTGGAGAGGCTGAGAGACTGGGAAAGCCTATCAGGAACTGCTCTGGAGTGGTTCTCCTCTTATCTTTCTGAGCTTTCCTTTTCTGTGGCCGTCTCCAAGTTTAGGTCCTCCACCACCTCTCTTACCCATGGTGTCCCACAAGGTTCTGTGCTGGGGCCTCTGCTCTTCCCCCTCTATCTGCTCCCTCTTCAGCACATCTGAACGCCTTTAGAGGAATCTCCTACCATCTTTATGCAGATGACATCCAACTGTACATCTCCTTTAAGCTCCATGAGATGTCTAAGCTGCAGCTGTTACACACCTGCTTAGACTCTATCAAAACCTGGATGGTGGGAACTTTCTTCAGCTGAATGAAGATAAGACTGAGATCCTCATCTGTGTCCCAGACAAGCTGGTTCCCAAAGTCAGAGACTCTCTTGGTCATCTTGCTTCTCACACCAAACCCTCCATCAGGAATCTTGGTGTGACCTTTGACACAGCTCTCACCCTGGATTCTCATGTCAGTTCTCTTGTTCGTTCTTCCTTCTTCCATCTCAGGAACATTGCAAAGCTGAGTCCCATTCTGTCCCGCTCTGAACTTGAGACAGTTATCCACACCTTCATCTCCTCACTCTTAGACTACTGTAACTCTCTTTTCACGTGTCTGAGCAGAACCTCCCTGAACCGTCTACAGGTGGTTCAGAATGCCTGTGCTCAGCTTCTGACCACGTCCTCCAAACACACCCACATCACCCCGCTTCTCCTCCAGCTTCACTGGCTGCCAGTCAACTTCAGGGTTCATTTCAAGATCCTGGTTCTGGTCTATAGGGCCTTACATGGACAAGCACCATCTTACATTGGTGATCTTCTTAGTCCCTACACCCCCAGCAGGTCACTGAGGTCCAGTGATCAAAGCCTACTGGTTGTGCAGCACCAGGCTAAAGACCAAAGGTGACAGATCATTTGCTGCTGTGGCCCCCAGACTCTGGACCTCTCTCCCCTTGAGCCTGAGATCAGTGGACTCAGTGGTCTCCTTTAAAAAGCAGCTGAAAACTCACTTGTTCAAGCTGGCTTTTGAATGACCTTCATCACCCTCTCCTTGTTCTGCTCTCCCCATCTATTCCACCTTCCTCAGGATCCACTGATTTCCCACTTATCTATTCACTCTCTCTTTTTCTTTACATTTTTAATCACAATTGTCTATTTTTTGCTCATTTAAATATATATTTTAACCATTTTCTCAATTCTTTTTTATATTTTTACATTTTTTGTTTTTGTGAAGCACCTCGTGATTTTTATTGAGAGGCGCTATAGAAATGATATTTTCTTCTTCTTCTTCTGATTAGCCGCTAGCGCTTTAGCCGCTAGCTAATCAGTCAAACGTAAACTTTTTCTTTCAATTGAGGACATTCAGGAAACTGCATACAACTGGTAAGATGGTTATTATTTATAACTTTTACAGTAAAACCCTCAAATGTAATAATAATAATAATAATAATAATAATTTTAACAGTTACAATACATTTCAGGGAATAAGAAGTTCAACCAGAAACCTATGAATAATGAACGCTGCGGTGGGATTTGGAGGAACAGTTTAAATGAAACAGTTGAGTGATGGCTGTGACACTTTGGAGCTTTATTTACCATTGATCTATACCGTGTGTTTCTCCCTAGATCTTTGTAAACAGTGACTGAATTCTTGAAGAAAACAGGCTCATGCGTTTGAGATTCCCTGCACAGCTGCTTTATGTTGCTTCTGGAGGTCCTGTAGGACAAACGGTGTTTATTTCAGAATTTTTCCTGTCTGTATGCAATAATTCCTAGAATCTGTTTGAATTTACCTTTTTTTATATGACAGACTGAACCCAGTTGGCAGTAGGTGTGATTGGACAGAGTCACTAAAGAAAGACGGCACAGCAAACTACCAAATGTAAGCCACAATGAGACACTTTTTATTTCATGGTTATAAAACTTTGCCCCAGAATGGTTTCAGCTATTCAGGCATTAGCTCAAAAATACTATACATAATTTCCTATCCCAAGAAGAGCAAAACACAAGCAGGAAATGGCTTTCTTTAGACAGTGATGCTTGGTTGAAAGAAGAAGAGAGCTGGAGGGTTTAAAGAGGAGGGTGAGTAGGCACAAAAAAGTTAATTTCAAGAGCGGAGACAGCTTAAAAGAGGACATTGCTGAAATGTCACTGTGCAGCTTGCAGTAGAGCGTCAGAGGGCTACGATAGAAAATAATCGAGGCAGCTGTTTTGACACTTCATGTGTTCCAACCTTTCTTTGCCGCCTCTTTCACCTTAATAACATTTCTTTTCATCTGTAAAACATTCAGGCAATAGCAGCTGTATGTGTTTGTCTCTCTGGGTAAAGATATGAAGGTGTGTGTTGTATGTAAGGAGACACAGTCAGTGAGACAGCTCAGATGTTTGCACTGGCTGACATCATGTCTGACACGGTGCTTCTTTCTAGCAGCAGACTCATCCCTGGCTCCTGTGGACGGTGCGTTGCCATACGTTTTCTAACCAACCGCCTCCTTAGTTTGTTCCTGTTGCTTAATTATTCCATGTTGCTGCTATGAACCTGTTCCTTTTATCCTCAGTTTTAGGTAGGCCTTGTTTGATGCGTTTGTGAGCTCTTTTCATTCATACAAACATAGATTTGATCACAATCAACTGTCTTTTAGAGAAGTTAATCTCGTTTCTGGAAGAGCATGAGACACCTGAAGGGTTTCAGGCAGGTTCTTGTGAAAAGCAGTGTACTGAAACAGCTTTGCCTTAAGTTTGTAGGGACACGAATGCCACTTGACTCTATTCTAAGGCTCCAACATTCCTGGTTTTGCTTGAACTTACATCAGCGTTTGACTCTGTTAAGAGCATTATATTGATTACCAGGCCCTTAATCAACATCCAGCATATTCAGGCTGGTGACAGGCTTTTTGGCTCTTTGTTTTCTGCATAACCTGACAGTAACCCCACGCCCAAAAGCAATGTATTATGTTGCTCTTCAAGATTTAAACTAAGGGGCTGCTTTTTACCCGATTAACAGTTCTGGCCAGACAGGAAGTCAAACACGGGGACAGTGTTAAGTAACACTACCATATTTTCCGGAGTATAAGTCACACCAGCCATAAAATGTATAATGAATAAGAAAAAAACATAAACCGTAAATCCTCTAATACAGGCCCGGGCCTGTATTTTACTCAAGCTCATCAAGCTCCAGGCCTTTATTGGAAGGAGGGCCAGAATTAGAGGCAGGCCTCAATTTCTATTTGAGCAAAATGAACTAATGGTTCGCTGGAGTTCTTGACAATTAAAATTGCGCCCACATTTTCAAAGTTAAACACATTTCTTTTAACAACGGTGGTTTCTGCTTCAGCCCTCTCCCCCCTCCCCCTGCGCAGCGGCCGCAAACTCACTGATGCGCCTGCAGCCTCTTGGAGTTCCTGCTGCTCTTAACATTAAAATAATTATTTCATTTTCTGTTCCTCACTTCTGATTACCTTCAATGGTGTCTGTTTGTTGCAACCACCAGGTACAAAAACTAACTTGTTTTTATTTGACTATTTTTCTGTCCTCTCTGTTTATTATCTTCCTGCATCTCCTCTCAATCCTGAAGAAAAACTGCTACTTGGGTTCATATATATTCACCTATGAGTTACCTTTGAACTGCAGTTCTAAAAGATCTACCGACCGCAAAAACAGCGGAGTGTGCGCTGCTCGCCGGCTGCATCAGTGAGATGCGTCACCGGAGGACAAGGTGATGCACCTCGCTCCACAGCAGCGAAAAGCATCAGGCACAAATAAGACAGAAAACATAAAAGGAAATGAGCAGACATGAACGATCGCGTGTTAAATTAGTTTTTGAGGTGGCGGCACCTGATTTGATAATGTTACTGTGGCCGTGCTCAGGACGCAGATGTCTGGAGCACGTCAACAATCAGAGCTTTGCATGCGCAAGCTGGTTAAGGTTAGGATGGGGGTGAGGGGAAGGTTAAACTGCAAGAGGGTAAACGTCACAAATTGATTAAATGTCCGTTTTACGGCGGGTGTCGGTACCGACGCTCTGGCACAGCGCGTTGCCTCCCGACGTGCAGGAGCTTGTCACCTGCTGACAGCAGGCTGCTGTCTTTTCCGAGGACTGCATCTTGCCGGTCATTATCACGTGACAGCGACTAGTCCATGACAGGTATAAAAAGTCACTATAGTGAAGTCGACTAGTTCATATAACCCCTATTGCTCCCCAGAGTGTTCTGCAGCATAATCAGCACGTTCTCTTTGAACTTGATATCAAATTTTCGCCTCCTCTTCGTCTCCACACGGTTAAAGTTACCCTCGCGGTCTGTCACTGGCAAATCAAAAGTGAGACGGATGACACAACCGCCCCCCGTGGTACTTGCTTGTTACCACATTCCACCCGGCCACAATAAAAAAAACGGCCATTATTCACCTCCGCTGACTCCGACACCGGCCAAAATGTGATACCCGGCCGTTAATTGAATACAGGCCAATATTAGAGGATTTACGGTAAGTCGCGCTGGACTATAAGTCGCATTTTGGTGGGAAATTTCATTATTTTTCTTACAAAATCTGAGACCAAGCATTTCACATTGCAAGACAAGTACCGGTAACAATAACAGAATAAACAACCAGGGCGCAGCAGCGCGCCACGGTCTCCAGCAGGTGATGGCGGGGCAGAGGAACTTATTCCTGGTCCGGAGCCGGTCCGCAGCAGCGCGGTATACATAATTTGGTATATAAGTCACTCCGGAGTATAAGTCGCAGGACCAGCCAAACTATGAAAAAAAAGTGTGACTTATAGTCCGTAAAATACGGTAAATAGTTTTTTTTTAACTTTAAGCCAGAGATTTAACATTGACCTCAGTGATTGTTGGGATAGAAACTTGACCAGTTTCATATCTGACACCACTCTGCAGCACTCTGCTGATCAAAAACAACACTTGATAATTTTGTGGAGCGGGTAGGTGTCCTAGGGGGCGCTCTTTACCTGCTTTACGGCTGTTAGCTGTAATGCTTTTGGTTTTCAGTTTCTTGTGAACTTGTGAAATCATGCATGATCTTGAAATTCTCCAGTGATTCATGGCGGGACCAGTTGCATGGAACACTTTTGCTGCCGATGTCTTCTGAAACGCTCCCAGTAAAAAGAGACATGCCATAGAGGTTCAATGGAAACACGTCTATTAAATTATGCACCGTTTACGCATCCAGTGAAAAGCTCTACCATCAAATAAGATCATGTTTATTCCTAGAATCATGTCATGGGGTTCCTCAGGGTTTTGTTCTTGGATATATCCTGTTGTTTTTATGTTATCTCTCTAGTACTGGTACTTGAATATTTTGTTTTATAGCTACACTGATGACACTCAGCTTTTCTGTTCTTCCAAGTCCCACTACATATTAAAAGTTTACATATTTTATAGAATTTAATAAATATCAACGATTGTCGTAAAACTAAACAGAAAACAAAGTTGGTATCCCTGAAAACTGAAATTCTAACATTAATCTGGACTTAAGTTAATTGAGTTTATTTGATCACCTGAAATGTGTTGGTTGGTTGTATTTTTTTTTCTTTTTGACTGATTTGATCTGACCAGATACAAAATGGATGCCCACGCTTTCACTAACAGAATTCAACATGTGGTACACACACAGATGCATCCTCATGAATATAATAATGAAAGAAGCCCCGATACACACATAGACACAATGACCCAGACACGGATAACACACACGGGGACCTTCAATGAGTCATTTTGCTGGAGGCTATGTAATATGTCATCAGTTTTTCAGTATTCATGTGTGTGTCTTGGTGCATGTGTGTTTTGTGATTAATTCCTGCCACTCATTTCTGCATTGCCCAAGAGCTCCACTTTCTTTGTCTGGATCTTTAAATCCCCTTTTTGGTCTCTCTATACCTCTTGCAGACATTTGCTCTAGTCAGCACCTGCGATTCTCCCTGACATTTTTCCCATAATCCTTCAGAACCAGGAAGTTAAGCCCTGCAAGGGCCAGACTGACATTTAGTTAGTGCTTTCTAAGCAGGATAGCTGAAATAAGAGTCTTTACATACAGAGGCACGTGCACGGCAAAAGTTTTTTCCAGTGAGGCATTTCTAATTTTATTCATTTCAGCTTATCTAAGCTGTGCCAGTTCACAACAAAGCGTCCTTTCAGGACAGCATGCAGAGAAAGTCAACAGGTCCATCTCCAGTCCAGTCACAGAGAGCTTGTTTTAATTAATTTCCAGTCCGTTCCAAATCAGTTCTGTCCAAATATCCAATGCAATTCAATACAGTTAATTCAGAGAACTGGTAATTATAAATGCAAATTCGCTAAATAATAATTAGTTTTGCAAATGTGTTTATTAAATAGGCCAACAGGATTGCATCAAGTCTTCCTCTGTATTCAGTTTCCTGCCTTTGCAGAAGGAGTGGCAAGAAAATGTTGTAAATGAGAAATCTACTTTTAAAAGCACGGACCTCCAGCAGAACGACTGGTGGCCATCTGCCTCGACGAGCAGAATGAAGAGAGAACAAAAAGAGATGCAATCAAACAGAAATGGCCTGTATGTGATATAGCGCCTTCTAGAGTCCTGGAACCCCCCAAGGCGCTTTACAACACAATCAGTCATTCACCCATTCACACACACATTCACACCCTGGTGGGGATGAGCTACGATGTAGCCACAGCTGCCCTGGGGCGCACTGACAGAGGCGAGCCTGCCGAGTACTGGCGCCACCGGTCCCTCCGACCACCACCAGCAGGAAACGTGGGTTAATTGTCTTGCCCAAGGACACAATGACAGTGACAGACTGAGCGGGACTCGAACCTGCAACCTTCCGATTACGGGGCGAGCGCTTAACTCCTGTGCCACCGTCGCCCCTAAAGGCGTAGAGCTGAGGATAGTTGCTGTGGGTTAGAGGGAAGAAGAAGAAAGTTTGAATTATTAGCAGTAATAGCTTATGCTCTTGGGGAAAGCAAAGCAAGTAAAGGAGTAGATTGGTGAAGGTGATCAGTACATCAAAGGCCATTCCTCTGCAGTGGAAGTGTACAGGAGCTCTAAGCGGGGATGTTATAATCCCAATCCCAAAGACACAGAGCATGTCTGCATCTATACGTAAAATAAGTCTTTTCAACTCAACACGACTTCAACCTGTTGATGGATCACACTCATTCAATATAAAGGGTTTCTTTTAGTTTTTAAACAAAGGATTTGAGGAAATACAGCTTTTAGGATACTGTCAGAATGAATCAGCTGCTTGTTGGTTTGCTTGTTTTCTTCTGCAACCTACAGCTGATTCTTCTTTCTGTTGGTGTAGCTGCTCAACTTTCTCTGACGCCAGCAGTTTATCCATCAAACCAAAATCCCCCCTGCTTTTTAGTTTTACCCTTAAAGCCTTATTAGAGCTTCTCCGGTGAGAGTACACACTCAGCTATCTGTCTTTCATACTCTATTCCCCTTCCTTCCTGCACTCCGCCTCCCCTCCATTTCCACACCCCACGCCCTCGATAACGGCCTCTGGCCATGAAAAGTTTTACAGATGTGAGTTGGCAGACCTTGTGTGGATGGGGTTGTGTGTGCGGGCGCGTACATTGGCAGACCTTGAGACCTGTCAGTGTCTCATTGTGTTAAACAAGGGTGCTGGCATCTCGCCGTTCTCTCATCTCGCCCCCAACTCTCCCCTTTCACATGGACACACAACCACGTAAATGTGCAGAGTTCGGAAATCCCAAAGCGCTGGTCTAAACTGAGCATAGGTCTGAGAATTTACAAAGTAGTTAGCACCTGCTTTGCTACGGTGTTATCAGACAGCCATTTGAAGAAAATTTGCTTCCCCGGCAGGTGTTTGGATGCATCACACACGTCTGCCATATCTGCCTAAGGGACCTGTCAATCTTCCAACAACAATTGCTTCAGATGTTTTGCATTTTACCATTTTAAGCCTACCTCTTAGTGTGCAGCACTTTAATTTAACCTTCAGAGCAAGATTTAGCAAGGGGCCCTGCCTTTGTGTGCATCAGTCCACGATGCAACTCGCAGATGTTGTGAATCTACAAACTAAAGCTTTCATCGCTCTTCAGTCTAAATGTCTGTTGGATTGTTTAATGGTGTCTGAAATCCCTTTGCCCCCTCCTAGGGGCTGGATCTTACCTGCCGGGCTTTTCTTGCATTTTAATTCTGTTATTCATTGACGTACTTACAAGGATCTTTCTATACCCTCAGTGATGTTCACCGAACAGACCCTGCATTCGCTGCCTTAAGCAAACCTTGTTGCTATTGCCCTAAATTAGTGAAAACGTGCAAGCTAATAAGTGTGGTGGATGGCCAATTTAAATCTATAAAGAGACTTTTTTGAGGACTGAGAAAGAAGAGAAAAATGTCCTTTTCACTTAAATTCAATTCAGTGTCAGCATTGTAACAAAAATATAGACTTTTTTGCTCCTGCAGTGGTCTCCATTGTAGTCTCCACACTCCGGAGGGACCTCTGAATGTCTGGGGCTTGGATCTCCATCTTACATGGGTCTTGGGGGCCCCTTACACTCACTATTGAACAGGCTTGAGGAGAAACCCTACATACATAAGCAAGTGTACACACAAGTGCTCAGTTGGTGCTCTCACAAGAATGGACTCAGGTGTTTTTGACACAGTACCTAGGACTGTGGTTAACACCAAAATGCAACATGAATTAAGGATTACTGTGTGCTCTTCAGCAAAAATGGTTACTATTATATATCCTTATGTTGTTTGGTGCAGTGATACCTTGGTTCTGTTATAGTCTTGTGTGTCCTTTTCTCTCCCGAACATTTGTGAAAAATAAATAAATGTCAAAAGTGACCTAAAATGTCTAAATCTTACTGTCTGACCCTGATCTATGACGTAAAGGAATTGTCAAGCCTGCCTTAGAGTCTTTTTCCACCCGCATGTGAATTTTGAAAAATGCAACATTAGTAGGGGTTTCCTGGCGGACAGAGAGGGCGGAGCCGCAGCATGACGAAGACGGATGGGTAACGAGACGACGCTAGCTCCCTTCACTCAGAACAGTCATTAGAAGTGGAGGACGTTTCTCTGCCTCCTTACTCAGACAATCGAGAAGAACGGGACCAAGTCTATTTGGAGGAGACAAGCGGACCTGAGCCTTATTGTTTTGAGCTTGTGAGTTGCCATAAACCACCGGAGCCGACCCAACAGAACCAGCTCTGAAAGGTGGGTAGCCGTTAGCCATAGCATTAGACTAGCTGCAGGGTTCGGCTACACGGCCTTAGAGAGCTTTTATCAAGCATGTTTTAGAGGTTTATCTGCTTCAACACACCTTATTTTAATTAGCAGCAAATAGCTGAGCTGCTGAACAGCTATGTTAAGCAGAAAAACCACTGACATGTGCTGATAGCAGCTCTCTAGGACACGGCCACCTAACCTGGGCTAAAGTTACTGTCTGCTTCAGAGAAAGTTATAAAAATACCCCATGAGGATATTATTCTATAATGTATTCATTTGTTACACAATCACAAGCATCCCGCTAAAATTTCCCTGATTTCATTGTTTATTTACTGATACCAGCTGTTCTCTTGGTCGTAGGTAATCCTCTGGTGTCAGCAGCTGGGTCTCCTCTTGTGGTGTCATCAGGAGCTTCCAGAAGAATGTGCCTTTGAATGATTTCTCCCTTCTCTGGGCCTCTGTTATTAATGTTTTATTAAATAAATCTCAATGTATATATTTCCTGTTTTTGTTCAAGTCCATAAATGTATATAAACTCACTTGAATTTAAAATGAGCTTTTGCCAGTGAGGTGCTAATTTAATTCATCACAACAGAGCTAGTTAAACGTGCAACAAAGTAATGATAATTTAATAAATGTAATTTATAAATATCCATTAAAATGTAAACAAAATCAGAGAACCGGACTCGGCACCAGCTCGGAACCAGGTCAGCTTTTTAGCCACAGGAGAAGCTATTCCTCAGTGTCCCTCCTGCTCTGCATCAGCGCTGATATTACTAACTAGCACAAAAACTCAACTAGATATTAATACTAGAAGCTTTGCAAGGACTCTGACACAATGCTAATGCTAACTACAGCACAACTCACTTGCGGCTAATCCGAGCCCCGACTGCTACAAGGCTGGTTGAGACCGCGGTGCTTTTATAACCTACAGCCACAGAGCTGCTACGTAGTACTGTTCTTAGCTATGTAGCATCGTTCTCGTTAGCCATTGGCTAAAAACGACTCAAAATAAACGTGTTCTATACTTTTGAGCTGAATATGGCGCTAGACTGATGTTTTTGGGCAGAGTTTTCAAAGAAAATGCATCAAAATGTAAAAATAATGACTACACATGTCTAGAAAACTATTAGACACTCCTTTATACTAGTTATCAGCTAAAAAAAGTTGATTTTGATGAGACTTGCTCTTTAAAGTTGGTAATCTTTAATCATTTTTATTTCACTAAAGCCCATCCCCTGGCCTCTGCAGGAAAATGATACACGACCCTAGAGTGTGGACCAAAAGATCTGTGTACCCAAAACAGGGGGCTGTCAATCAACGAGATTGGATCCCAGTTCCCACAATGCACTATTAGTGATACCACCTCATAAATTTTTTTTTTTTGGGGGGGGGGGGTCTTTGACATCGTGATGTTCCACAATTTTAATTTCTGGCAGAGCGATAATGTTGCTCGTCCCTACAACATGACAGTGGTACGGATCCCAGCCAGGGCAACCTTGTTACATAAGGACCAAGAGACGTATAAATGAGGCCATACCGGCTTGGATGTCACCCAGATTAACGAGGTTCATGCCAGGTGTTCGGAGACCAGAACACCATAATGAGATGGGGACTATTGGAACAAGACATTCATAAATGAGAGCAGATATTTACATATACTCTTATTTCCCCTCTTCCACTTTTGTACATGTAAAATTCACAATAAGCCAGGTAGGAACAAAGTAAATTCTTCCCAGTTTGGTATGCCCATGAATATTATTTAATGATGACATTTAATGATTATGTTTTGTAATTTCATGTGACATCTGCGTAGTGATGTAATACATGTAATGGGCAGTTGCCACAAGGAAAATGCATTAAGGCCTATATTTATTACTCTATGCTGATGTTTTTACTCTTTCTTGTACCCTTTTCTTCATTTCTTTCCTTATTTTAATGTGTGCTCATGCTATTAGGCAGAGTACGATCATTTTAAACAAAGTGAATTTAATTGAGGACAGAGATGCACACAAACAAAGATGAACAGCATGGAAGATGCAAATAAAAGCCGAAAACCATGTAGACATCGGTCAGAAAGCCTGTGTTTAAAAAATGATAACTTTCTATTATAATAGGTGAAATTTCCTTTTTCCACAAATGTATTTTGTTTTTAATGAAAATAAAGAGTACATTAATCAATTTGTCGATAACTTGTTTGCAGGAAATTATTAGCTTTGGCTAAATGAGAAAACGCCTCTCTAATGACTGCACAAAATGACCTAGAATCCAATTCTGATAAAAAAAAAAGGTTTATGGCTTTTTACTTAAAGCTGGTTTCTGGAGTTTTCCCCTTTTCAGAAATTATGTATGATTTGTCAGAAATCCGTAAAAGTGATCATCTTATCATGTACTGTGATAAAATGTAAGCAAAACGTCATAATTTATTTATTTTTTTTGCTAAACACGCCCCCTGCCCCACAGAGCTCCGTGCAATAGGAAACTGAGCGCTGGCCAGAACTAACCAATAGCGTTAGACTACCGCTTACTTGAATCAAATTTAAGGAATACCTCGGCTGATGCAGAGTTGATGAACTTTTCACGGACAAGTAAGTCTCTAAAATATAAATATATGAAAACACAGCATGACATGAGAATAATACTCGTAAAACAACGTGTTTTAGCTGTTTGTCGGCACCTTTATAAACAGAAACATGAAGTCGCCATCTTAAAAAAACAGCTACAGAGTTTTTGTGTGATATGCTTGTCAGCCACTAGATGGTGCCATGGGATAAGAGAAATACTCTGGAAAGAAGCTTTAAGCTGGGATTTTACTAAAGAAAAGCGGTTATGCCGTTTTTATTAAGCTACTGTTGGGAGAAATTGGCATAAAGCTCTAGCCGAAGGAAAAGGAATTTGCTCGACAATCTCATATCAAACTGAAGTTGGAAGAAAATAATAGAAAAAATATTACGTGTACCTTTACCTGACAAAAAAAAACCCAATGCAAAATTAAAAAGAGAGAAAGGAGCCATCTTAAGTCACAGAGTGAAATTAATTTACTTTATAAGAACAAAAAATACTGCAGCCTATTTAAAGGTTTCCACGGAGGCCTGGACTTCTCAACTTCTGTTCAAACTTTGAGCAATTAGATTTGAACCTGGCTGCAATTCTACTAAATGAAGTCATAATAGATTAGAATTGGACATTATAACTTCTTTCGTAAGCTGCACTGAAACGACTTTTGTTGTAAATCATAAAGCAAGGTTGAAGTTTCATTGTGTCAAACAGGAAAATAAACGTTTGCACCTGAAAATCCACCACTTTAAACTTCATTCCAAGAGGTAATAATGACTGGACGATAGAAAAGCTGCGAGTTTGTTGGTGGTATCATGCCAGATTGCATCAGATATGGATTGATCAGACCAATTTGATCCACTCCACAGCTGTTGGATGCCTCTGAGTTTTCTAAACTGTGCAGAAATGTTTGTAACTGCAGTCGGTAGATGGGCTTTCCTTGGCTCTTGCTTGAGGGATTCACATTTGATCTCCTCTCTAGGAAGTAAATAACCTGATAAAACCATCTAACTGAGACTTATTTAGCATTTTTAATGTTCTTTGTTATGATAACTTATGATTTAAATAATTTTTGGGATTGGGGTCAAACTCAAGTTCCTGTTTTCAGATGGCGTGGTCAACATTTAGCTTGGGTGATTAGTTTACAACTCTGTCTTTAACCTTTCAAAGAAATTCCAGCTTTTTCTTTTATTCTCCTATAGACATAGGTTCTTTATGGAGATTTGGGCCATTCTGAGGTGTTTTCCTGTGAAAATATATAAACAATTAGTGTCTTGCATAATAAGGACAACTTCCCAAAGAACAAGTGGCTTATATATCATTTAGAACCAATGAGCTAAGGACTAGTCTGAGCACAGCCAAGACCTAAGTGTATAACTGGCATCTTAAAGGTGCAATATGTAAGAATGAAGTTGTTCCCAGAATGGGGAAACCCCCCCCCCCCCCCGAGCAGGTGCCACTTTTGCCATACGTTTCTTTTTAAAACACGTTTAGACTGTTCAGAATACAAATCCAGGCTCTGTCACGTTTGATTGTTGTAATCAAACTTTGTAGGTGGGGAAGGTCAGAAAAGGATCCGATCATTTTGTTTTTCCCTCATTTACAGTGACAGAGACAACGGCGCAGTGCGCCTGGCTCCGGTGTTAAGCAAGTTAAATTATATCTCTTTGCAACAATTTTCACAAGAAAACAGAACAGTTAAAAGCAGGGCTTGTGTTGTGTTGACCGGACAGTTCACGTATTTGACCGTTTATTTTGAAGGAGAAAGAATAGAAAGAATTACCCCGACGCATGCAGACAAACTGACATGTTACTCTATGCACATCGCAGATGTAGCTAAATCGCTCAAGACAAGATTCCCATCTGAACATCTGAGTTGGACACTGCTCAGCGCAGCTCACTGTCAGCGCGTACGTACGGTGCACAGCGAGCTGAAGATGTGGAGAGGGGCTTGGAGCACGTCGCAGAACCAAAGCGCATGCAGGAAGATTCCTCCGACTGAAGTGAGACTTGTCACTTAGAAAATGCTCCCTGATTATGAAACTTTGGCTGAATAGCACTTGTTCCTGTCTCCAATGTGGCGACACATCCAGGAGCCTGTCTGAGGAGAATCCCAGAATCTCACATCCTCGTCAGCTCAGAAGCGCACATTGATTACGCACAAGCGTGATGCGTCAACCCGGTCTCACAGTAAGACCGGGATGGAACTATTCAGGTTTACGCAGACAATCTTTACATTTAGAATTGGCATACAGATGTAAAATTAATGCAGTAAAATATAAAGCATTTTATTTAAATATCCAGTCATTATTTTACAAGCACAGAGAGCCGCATCAGATGGATGGAAGAGCCGCATGCGACTCCAGAGCCGCGGCCCGACCCCCAACAGAGACATAGGGAGAGAATCTCATTATGTCACGTTGCTGCATCGATGCGGAATCATGCACGGCTGAATCGCGATGCATCTTAGAATCGATCATTTTTCCCACCTCTAGTAAAGACAGGCTCCTTCTCTGGTGGCTTTTAAATCTCGTTTAAAGACTCACTTCTATGGACTGGCTTTTAGTTCGTGATTTCTTTTATTGCCTTAGTTTTAATGTTTTTCTGTGTTTTTATTGCTTTATTTTTGTTTCATGGTTTTTACTTTTTTCTATCTGCCTGGCAAGCACTTTGGTCAGCTCTCAAGCTGGATTTTAAATGCGCTCTAAATAAAATGATGGTGATGATGACGGAGAAGTCGTCGTGTGTGCATCTCTCGCTCACAGGGCTGACGCAGAAGCATCAAGTAGGCTTAAGAGCAGAATATGCTTCTAACTCACGGTTAGCATTGTTAGCTCAACGTTGGTCTCTAGCCTGCTTCACCATATTAGAGTAAAACACAAAGATGCTTCTTGAGGTACAACCAATAACTTCTGGGTCACTCCTGTTTACTGGCCTCTGGATTGTTTGGCTTGTTGATGTCAAAATGCAAATGCACCGGCGCTGCAGCATTAGTTTGATGCAGACTTGGCAAGCCTGCAAGTTCACAGACTTCAGTGACTTTTTAAAAAAATCGTTTTATCTTCTTTTAGAGGAGGAAAAACTGACAATCCCCAGCCGGCTGAAAAGAAAATCTGTTTCAGTGTAGCCTTCCTTCTGACATAATCATAACTATAACACACATTATCTCAAAAAGGTAACAGGAAATTGTTGGTCTGAACTCTTTTTGATCAAAAGTTTCAATCAACATTGTTCAGATTTTTGCTCAATGAACAGCACTTAAACTTTTTCCACATAATGTTGCGCTAAGATTCTTCAATAAATGTAATTGAAATGCTGTGCAGGTCATTACAGGGTCCTGTACTAAGAATCAATCTTACCAATCACTTCTAATCAGGACAATTCTCAGCAGAAAAACACTTTCATAGCTTTCATAAATGATAAATTTTCCCCTTTTACACCATTTATGCTGCTAATTTTTAATCTTAGAGTGTGAGCAATACCAATAAACTAAGCATAAAGAAGGAGAATGATGATGTTTAAACTTGAATCCAATAAATCATTTTGCCCGTGACTTTAACGCATTACATGGCAACATGAAAATAGAAACGTAAAAACGCTGTTGGTAGGCATGGTTAATTGCTGCCAGTGATTTTTACTTTAGGAAAAGACATTTCAGAGTTTGCAGGTTGCTGGCAAACTCCGTGTTTGATGGATTTTTGGCTCTGCTCTGTGAGATGAGTCATAACTGCTGAACTGACAGCAAGTCATGGAAAGGGGTGGAGATCGGCGCCTATTAAAACATCCAGTTTTGCTAACATTCCACCCCGACTCGGTCCAGCTTCAGAGCTTCAGCAGACGATCCAAGACTGTTTTTTTCCCCCTTTTAGTTTGCTCCTTAATGCACCAGACAAAAGGACAAAAGTGACGCGAGCTGTGGCAGTGTGACAGAAATGACCTGTACAAGTTGAGAAACGAGCTTTCCTTTTCACTCACTTATGCTCTCCGCAGTTGCTTTTCAAATTTCAACCAGAAAAAGCAAAGAACACACGGTCTCCGGTGAAATGGCTCTCAGCTGGAGGATGTCAGTGGGAAGGCGCGTGAAATGTGACAATTTTAATTTAGATTACTTTTCATTTGAATAATATTTGTCTATTCACAGTGTGCGCTTAACAAAGAAGGAAAAGGAAACACATCATGGTGAACGACCTTGATGTCAGTAAGGATGGAGTAACAAATATTCGTGTGCTTTGTCCTTTTGTAGTGGATTAGGAATTACAGAACAGAAAAGTCTTGTATCAAAGTGTTTAATAAAGCAGATTTGCATAAAATACCAAGTTTGTCATTTATTCTCCGTCTACTCTTTCTGCTAAAACTAGAAAAGGCTGAAAACTGCAATGGCAAAACGGCAAAACAAGCTAGCTTTTAAATGCACACTGGGCATTTTTGCTTGATTTTAGCACTCCCTAGTGTCCATTATTGACTTTCTGTGGTCAAACCGAAAATGAAACCTATCTCCTCGCTGTGCGTTTGTGGTTTTAACACCTTAATCTAACAGCTAAAACATCTCCCCAGCCTTCATTGGTGTCTATAGGAGCGATTCATCACTAAATCAAACAAATCCGCTGTGTTCATGATCTAAAACATGCAGGAAATGTGCTGGAATCAGACTGCAGCACCAGGTGTGTCAGCTCAATTTTTTTAAGCCCAACAGTTGGCTGCCCGCCAGCCTGAAGTTGGAAATGCAATATTCTGGTGGGGGTCTGAGTGACATTTCATTAACCTTGTAAAGGGTCATTGTAGCACATACTGGCTCAAGACGTATTTTAGAAATATGAAGAAGTTGTGTAGTATGGTTGTAAACACAAACATGGTCATAGAAGTCGGACCTCGTCCTTCATCCCTTAGCCACATCCACTTGATGACAGAAGTCGCGTTGCCAGAGAATAAACAAGAAAGCGCTTAACACCAGTCAGCCTCTTCCATGTCCAAATGTCTTTTGTTGTCTGACTTCAAATGGTGTTTTTCTTTTTTGGGACCCTGGTAGTTGTCCTGAAGTTGAAGTGGTTGCAGCCAGGTGTTTCTCCTTCTCTGGCATTATTGAGTGTAGCGCCTCTCACACCAGTGGTGTTCTGCTACAAAATGTGCAAGTGTGTAATGATTTGAGGACCAAGGGAAGTAAACTTACCAAAAGCCTTTCTCTTCTCAAAGCAAAACTTGTACGTCAGTAAATGTGTTTTGGAGTTTACTGTGAGAATCTGTGTGTGGGCGTGTTTGAGTGTGTGTGTGCTTGAGTGTGTGTGAAGGTCGCTAACAAACATCCTCAAACATTATTTAATTAAGTATGGATTCATTAATCCATTATAATTACCCAAAGCATAAGAATCATTCACTTGATTAAAACACATTTATAATGAGCAAAATGATAATGATTAATCTTTAACATTAAAATCAAGAAAGAAAGTTTAAGACTTGTTATGACTACATTTCCTGGGAACACATCTTCTGGTAGACTGCAGGTGGCAGATGTTATGGTTTCCAGCAGACTCTTGTAGACTTCATGTCTGCAAAGGTCTCAATCTGTGGGTGAAAGTTCTCAGCGACCCAGCTATTGATCCAGCCGAGTCAAATGACCTTTTGCACAGAAAACCCATATTTCCTCACGTTACACATGAAAAAATGTTTTAAGCTAGCCTGTTTATCAGATTTGCCATTGTATCTTTAACATGGAAGGACAAGGAATGCATCCATTTACTACATACAAATTCACAAAATTCAATTGAACAAATACTTCATTTATTCAGCACAAACATTGTATTTTTTGTGTAACAACTCTAGATTTTGATGGGGAACTAAGATTTATTGAAATCTTTCAAGAATCTTTGGGATTCCTCAGATATTCAAGATGGCGGATGGGTGTGACGCATAAGTGTACGCTAGTTCTAACACCACAGTTTTTACCAGTTTTTAGATTTATTGAGGCTTTTAGCTTGGATCTTTTATTGAAAATCTTTTAACAGTATTGCAGCCTTGTCGCTTTTGTGGAAGAGGGACCTCGCCGTGCGAGAGTTCTGTTGGAGGGGTGAAAGACACCTGTGCGGCATGCGGAGGCTGGGGCAGCGTGTTTCTGTCACATTGGAGACTGGAGACGGGATTGGCTGGCTGGGACTGACTGGGTGGTGGCTGGGTGTGCACTGAACGAAGAGCTAGAGACTGGGAAGCTAATGAGCTGGAACAGCATCGCATGAGACAGCGGCATTGGAAGAGGAGGAGTTCGACCCAGCCGGAACTGGGTGGTGATTAGCTGGAGAACGGGAAGCTAACGAGCTGGAACAACGTCGCATGAGACAGCGGCGTTGAAAGAGGAGGGAGTCGACTCGGTCTTGGAGAGGAGGGAGGTAGCTGTTTGTGCCACCGTGGAGGGGATACCCACCCGCAACTGGCACTCGCTGAGACAGCGGAGGTCGGCAGCAGCCTTAGAAGTGAGCGTGGACTACAACAAGCAAACTGGACAACTCTGAGTGGTGGAGGTGGGCCAGTAAGTTATATTATCAGGAAGTCATGTGGAATGGAGTAGCTGAGGGATCAGCTCCGGGGAAGCGGCTCGTTCAAGGAACGAACTGATCTGGAGATGGCCTACGTTTGTCAGCAGGAAGAACTGGATGTTGTCTGGTGTCAACGTCTGTGAACAGTAGTAGTGAAAACTGTGATTTGTTTGATTGTATACCCATGTTGCTAACTCCTGGGGATGTAAAAAGGGAGAGAGGCACCCCTCTCCGTATTTTTTCTGCTTTGGTTTTTCTTGTCTTTATAACGACATGTGGTCAAAATAATTTTTCATATCAGCAAAATGGACCATGGTGGAATTTAGGTGGGCAACTACACAAGTGGAGGGGAACCGGAACTCAAATTTGGCTACAGTCAGAGAACCAGAGCAAACCTCATGTTAAAGTCAGGACTTCTCAAATACTTGATGTCCAATGTTTGTGTACCTATTTGATACAACATGTGATTGATTTACAGGGCAGACTTGAGACGCATGCATCGAAGGATGAAAATACTACAAACAGGAAAGGTCTGCTGATCCTTGTACTTCTACTAATATCAGGAAATATTCATCCAAATCCAGGACCACTTTTGAACTCACTAAGTACACCTGTCGAATTTGGAGAGACATGGGTTGGGTTTGCTTCACTTAAACGTTCGTAGCCTCCTTAAGAAATTTGATATGGTAAAGGTATGGGTTCAGCAGGCAAAACCGGATGTGTTGGTGTTATCTGAAACTTGGTTAAGCGGTTCTGTATCAGATCAGGGGGTTAAATTTAAAATCGTATAATCTTTGAGGAGTTGCTATTTATGTTAAAACACAGTTTATGGTGACACCCCTGGTTGCAATATCCATTAAGAAACAGTTCGAGTTTTTGGCAATTAGACTGGAATTAAACAACAATCAATTAGTAATGCTCATTGCTTGCTACATACCACCTTCGGCCAGTAATGAAACATTGCACTAGTTGAAAAATTATATAGCAGATGTGCAGACAGGGGATACCATCCTGATGGGAGACCTGAACATAAACTGGCTCTCAACAATATCAGATAACTCTAAATGTTTATGTGATTTTCTTAACTTAACTCAATTGGCAACCAAGCCTACTCGACCAAAAAAAAAAAAAAAGAAAAACAAAAACAAAAAGAAAACAGAAAGATCAACATTGATAGATCTCATACTTAGAACTGTCCCTCGTAAATATACTGACTTAGGAATATTTGCCAATGACATAAGTGATCATTGCGCAATAGCGGTAGTCCGAAACTCCAAACCTATAAACCACAAATACTTTTGAAAAGGGATATTAAAAACTTCTCAGAACAGATGTTCTTATCAAAATTAAGGGAGGCTGACTGGACAGCTATTAGATCAGAAACAACCATAGAATCGGCATTGGGAATTTTTTCATTCAAACTTCATGGGAATAGTAAACAAACTTGCTCCCCTTAGGAAATTTAGGATAAAAGGACAACATAATCCATGGTTCAAACCAGAGATAGCAGAAGTCCTTAGAAAAAGGGATGTGGCATGGGCATCAGCTCAAAAAACTAACTTAGAAACTGACAGATTGATTTATCGACAGTTACGAAATAAATGTACTTCGATGATAAAAAAGGCAATATGTGATTATTATCTTCAGGAGGCAATCAAACATAAAAAGAATCATAAGAAACTTTGGAGAATATTCTCATTGGGGACAGAGAATAAAAATTATACTGATTTGCCATTACACTTCAGAACGAATACAGGGATCATTACAAACAAGGATGAGATGGTAAACCACATGTATGAAAACTTCATTGCTGTAGGGGAACTATTTAAGAGAACCTCCTTGGATCCTAAAACTTCAGAACCAACTGAGAGTTCAGATATACTGCCAAATCAAAATTCATAACCCAAATCACAGTTTACCTTAAAATGTGTTACTAAACAAGAGGTTCTAAAAATTTTAAAGTCACTAGACACTACAAAATCAGCAGGACCAGATAAATTATTAAAATCGCAGCAGATGTTATCGTTGAACCAGTGACTTACTTATACAATTTTAGCATATCTTCAGTTTCTTTACTAGATATTTGGAAATCGGCCAAAGTACTGGAAAGTCTTGTGGCAACATAATTACAAGACTACTTATTAGATGATATACTTAGCCCTTTTCAGTCAGGCTTTAGGAGAAAGCTTAGTGCAGTGACAGCAGTCCTGCAAGTTCTTAATGACTGCTACGAGGCTTTGGATGCAAAGAAGTCTGGTTGTGCACTATTTCTGGACATATCTAAGACATTCAACACTGTAGATCATGGTTTACTGTTGCAGAGACTGAAGGAAATAGGATTCTCGGTGCAAGCTATGTCATGGTTTAAAGATTATCTTCAAAATAGAACCCAATGTACCCAGATGGGAGGATGGAACTCACACACAGAACGAATAATAAACGGGGTACCCCAAGGATCTATTTTAGGACTCATTTTATTTTCCATCTATATTAATAATCTGTGTTTAGATATTGCAAATATCTCATCATTTATATGCCGAAGACTGTGTACTTTATTGTTTGAGAGGTCGTTGGACAACGCTTTTGAAAACTTAAAGCAAGCTCCACGAGATTGAGCGGAGGCTGAAGTACCTTGGTTTGGTATTGAATCCAGAAAAATCACAATTAATGCTCTTCTCAAATTCGCCTACAAATTTGACAAATGATATCTCTTTAAGAACTTCACAAGGTACAACGATTGAAACTGTTTCTCATCTAAAATATCTTGGAATAATAATTGATAAAGACTTGACTTTTAAAGAACATATTTCTCAATTCCGAACTAAACTTCAAGCCAAGCTTGCATTATTGTTCAGAAATAGAAAGTGCTTTTCTTTAAAGGCGCGAAGGACATTGGTGAGTGTTACCTTCTTGCCAATTGCTGATTACGGCGATGTAGTGTATAGAACAGCAGCAAAATGCCAGCTTTCAACCCTGGATCCTTTATACCACAGTGCATTAAGGTTTATAACTGGAGCATCTTATCGCATGCATCATTGTGAGTTATATCAAACTGCTGCATTACCATCTCAGGAAAATAGGAGGGAAGCACACTGGTTAACCCTGGTATATAAGACTATTTTACATCTAGTTCCGGCCTATTTGAGTAAGAAAATGCCAAAACAGGAGTTGGGCTATAATTTGAGATCTGAAAAGCTCTTGACTTTTGTTATACCACACATGAGAACAGAATTAGGGAAGAAATCGTTTACTTATCAAGCTCCAAGTTCCTGGTCAGAGGCCCAGGTATTTTTAAACATGAGCTCAGTGACTCCTCTTTCACATTTCTTGAAAATTATTCATGATCGTGAAAACACTCAGACAGAAAACTGCTTGTGTTTTACTACAGTGAAGTAATTACTGATGACTTTCGTGGGCTAAAATTAATGTAGATACCTTGATGATTGTGTATTTAAGTATCTTTGTTGTTGTGTCACTGTTATTGTTGTTGTTGTACATTTTGTAAGGGTTTTCCCTTGTTTTAATATGTACCGTAAATCCTCTAATACAGGCCCGGGCCTGTATTTGACTTAAGCTCATCAAGCTCCGGGCCTTTATTGGAAGGAGGGCCAGAATTAGAGGCAGGCTTCTATTTCTATTTGAGCAAAATGAACTAATGGTTCGCTGGAGTTTTTGACAATTAAAATTGCGCCCACATTTTCAAAGTTAAACACATTTCTTTTAACAACGGTAGTTTCTGCTTCAGCCACCCCCCCCCCCCCCCCCTCCCCCAGCGCAGCGGCCGCAAACTCACTGATGCGCCTGCAGCCTCTCGGAGTTCCTGCTGCTCTAAACATTAAAATAATTATTTCAATTTCTGTTCCTCACTTCTGATTACCTTCAATGGTGTCTGTTTGTTGCAACCACCAGGTACAAAAACTAACTTGTTTTTATTTGACTATTTTTCCGTCCTGCCTGTTTATTATCTTCCTGCATCTCCTCTCAATCCTAAAGAAAAACTGCTACCTGGGTTCATATATATTCACCTCATGAGTTACCTTTGAACTGCAGTTCTAAAAGATCTACCGACCGCAAAAACAGCGGAGTGCGCGCTGCTTGGCGGCCGCATCAGTGATCGGTGCGTCACCGGATGACAAGGTGATGCGTCCCGCTCCACAGCAAAACACTTCAGGCGCAAATAAAAAACAGAAAACTTTAAAGGAAATGAACCGACATGAACGATCGCGTGTCAGTACCGATGCTCTGGCAGAGCGCGTTGCCCCCCCGAGCGCAGGAGCTCGTCACCTGCTGACAGCAGGCTGCTGTCTTTTCCCAGGGCTGCATCTTGCCGGTCATTATCACGTGACAGCGACTAGTCGATGACAGGCATAAAAAGTCACTATAGTGAAGTCGACTAGTTCATACAACCCCTATTGCTGCCCAGTGTTCTGCAGCGCACGTTCTCTTTGAACTTGATATGAAATTTTCGCCTCCTCTTCATCTCCGCAGGGTTAAAGTTACCCTCGCGGTCTATCACTGGCAAATCAAAAGTGAGACGATGACACAACCGCCCCCCGTACTTGCTTGTTACCACATTCCACCTGGCCACAATAAGAGACCGGCCATTATTCACCTCCGCCGACACCGGCCAAAATATGAGACCCGGTCGTTAATTGAATACAGGCCTGTATTAGAGGATTTACGGTAGCTGAATTTCTTTTAATTTGTACTGTGTGTTTTAGTATGCATATGCAGCATTCACATTGCGCCTCTTGGCCAGGTCACCCTTGCAAAAGGTTTTAATCTGAATGGGTTTTATCTGGTTAAATAAAGGTGATGGTGATGATGATGATGATGATGATGATGATGATATCTGAGAACAGTGTTCCGATCCCAGGTCAGGCACCAGCTGCCCCACAAAACGTCCTGGAAAGATGTTTCAGAAGATGACCAAGTTGTCACCTTTAAACCCAGCAAATAAACAAACAATAAACAATTTCAGATTCTTCTTTGTCAAAAAAAAAAAAACTGGCAGAAAAAAAGGATTGAGGTCAAGGGTAAGAATTTGTATCCAGCGCATGTGCCTTCTGGTCATACGAGGCAACCGTCTCTCAGATGTCATGAATGAACTTAGAAGTGTTTCTCATATTTAGTAAAAAGCCTAGCATGATCTCCACAGGAATAAACATAAAATGTGTTAAATGTATAAATAGATTAGATCTTAATCTTCCTCAGGGCTTAGGCACACTGGTGCAGGTGGTTCTGCTGCCTATCAGGTTTGACTCCCAGTTGGGTTTTTCTTGTGTAGTTTGGCCATTACTCCTTGTTTGCTCTGAAGTTCCTCGGTTAGTAAATCTGGGATTGTAGTTTGACCTTTGATGTTGTGCATTTTGATAATTAAGAACCCTAAAAGTGGACAACATAGACCAAGAGATGAAGTAAAAGTGAAATTGAGAATTTAAAAAAAGCTGGTGAGGCAGAAAATAACTGACACAAGAGCTATGTCTCTGAAATAACAGGTGACAAATAAACCCAGAAGAGCTGTAAAACAAAAGGCTTCAACTCACAGGAGTGTTGATTGCTGAGTTAGAGCAGCTGGGCTGATTGAGCAGATGGATCACAGATGAGTGATGAGCAAAAAAGGGAACTGAGGGAAAACTAAGGAATGTGGACACTTCAGATCCAGGTCCAGTGAAAATCAAACACTAAATAAAGGTAAGAACTGCATGTTTTCAGTGTTTCTTTGTGTTGCTATGATGGACTTTTTACTTGTTGCACCCTCCATCTCACCCATGGAGATGGACACCAGATCTGCATGATCCTGATCATCAGATGCAAATACAAAATAGATAAATGACTTTTCATAAAGGATGTGATGGAAGATTAGCAAGCATTGTTGACCGTACAGTCCCAATGACACCCATGTTTAGTATTTTAAGACCCCCTTTGCTCTGGATGGCTACACTTTTCAACCTTGGACCTTATTTACACCGTATTTGCGGAACAGAAGCAAATCGGAAAACCGGAGGCTTATGCAATGAGCAAAAATTGAGTTTATTCAGAGCATTTACACCTCCAGCTATGTGGTGCGGCTCCAGCTGTGGAAGCTTTCTTGATGGTTTCTATTTTTTTTCCAGACGTCACATCATCATGAATGGTAGTAAAATGGTAAATGGATGTAAAATCACTCCTTGGGTGTTAAAAGTAAGGACAAAAATGGTCTAGTCAACAAAAGAATGAATTTTGGTGAGATGGAGAAAAAGCTGAATGTGAAGAAAACAGATGCAGAAAGAAAGTAATGGGATTCTAATAATTCACACATAATTTTAGGGGAGTGAATTTGGTATCGCTACTCATTCATCTGTGACTCAACAGGTTTTGTATTTTGTTTAAAAAAAATGGATGCCAGACACGCAATGCTTGGACACACACAGAGGTCCCCTGGCTTTGTATAATAGCTGATATGCTTGGCCACATTCAGGAGACACACTGTTGGTGTGTGTCTGTGTGAGAGAACAAGTGGAGGACATGCAGCCTGGAGCAATGAATTCCAATAGATTGGCACCCCAAGGATGCTCATGTACAATCACACACACACAGGAACCACACACATACAATTCAAAACCTCACACTAACACAACTCCTGTGTGCAAGCTTGCGACCACAGCAATGTTTTATTCAGTGCAACAGAAGGGTAAAGAAAATGCTAATAAAGAAGTTTTGGATTTATTACGATCTCTTAACTCCTGCTTGAATTGATCTGTAATAAGAACCTGTTGGAGAGTTTTATTACATTTCATTTTTATGTATTGCTTTATGCAAATCAGCCTCTTATATACATACAAGGCAGTGGAGGACCAGGGGAAACGGGAATCTGTGACAACTGGAAGGGTGTGAGCTATAAAGGCTTTGTTCGAGTGGTCAGGGTCATTTGCCTAAGTAAGTCTGACTATCTTTAAATCTGCCTGACTGAGGGCAAAGATGGCATTCTGCTGCTACAAGCTCCCATAAATATATGAACAGTATACATGTTGGTAATAATCTAACGTGGAAAAAGTAAAATGAAGTAAAAAAAACTGAAGCAGTGAAGGCAGGTATCTTACTGAAAAGGAAAATGTATCTGCTAATAAGATTATGGAGCTCTGTGTATGTTGGCAAGTTTGATTGTTATTGGCTTAAAAATATGCTTTAATCTTTGCATAAAAACAGCAATTCAAAGTGTGTCTGGTATTTAGTGAAATTATTTATGTATTTTACTTTAAGGATTTCTCAATAGGAAAATTTTACTACATTTAACACTGACATAAATTAAGTAAAGAACCAGGGATAAAAAATAAATCTAAAAAAGCTGAGTAACCTTTGTAATCATATTTGAAGTAACTACACTGAAGAAATGAACGGATTTCTAAGAACGTTGAAGCAAAGCTTAAGTTTTAGAAATTGCATCTTATTTTTAGTTTAAAAAGAAAACAATTTTGAAAAATAGCATTTCTTACAACGAAATATACGTCAATGTAGCGCTGCCACCCATGTAAAATAAAACTGGAGCAACATTATGTTATAAAATTTTAACTTTATTGTACGAACAATATGATTTCACATTCTTACAATATGCTGTCATGTTTATACACTATATTATCATATTTATATACTATTTTATCACATTTATACAATATATTATCATATTTTATAATATTTTATCACATTTATACAATATATTATCATATTCTTACAATATGTTACAATTCCATGCTGTCGTTCTTTTTTTAAAACACAGAAACCGTTTCGTTACCTGTTTTTTCACTACTTTTCGTTTGCGGCTGCAGACTTCCTCAGGCTGACGCTGATGGTGGCGTCACTTCCTTCTCCGTTTATCTGCGGGCAGCAGAGGACGTTGTTGCCCTCTGCTGCCCGCTCTCCCCTCTCCGACGATGCAGTCCCATGCGCGGTCCAACATGTAAACTCCATTGTCTCTATTCATGGTCCCACATCCACGTCTCCTTATCTCGATTGCTTCTTTTATCCACCCTTTGTATTTTTGTTGTGCGATGTTTATGATCCGTGTGCTGTCCCAGTCCATTATATGGTTTTCTCTTATGCAGTGATCTGTTACGGCTGACTTCTTTATTGTACTTTCTGCTGCTTCTTTTGCTGCTCTTGTGTGTTTTCGACTTGCCTCTTTCTCGCACTCCTTTCTGTTCTATTGTTCGTGTGTTGAGTTGGCGTCCGGTTTCTCCTATGTATGTTTTATTGCAGAGTTCGCATGGGATTTCGTAAATGACCCCACATTTAAGTCCAGCTGATATTTTGTCTTTTGGGTGCACTAGTCTGTTTCTAACTGTTGTGTATGGTTTTGTTGGTGTGTTTATGTTGTGTTTTTTCATTGTTGCTCTTATTTTTTCTGTCATGTCTTTGATGTATGGTAGGGTTATCACTGGTTTCGGTTCTTGTCTTTCTGGGTTTCTGGTTCTTTGCTTAGGTTGTTCTTTTCTTTCTGTTGTTGTTTTCCTTTGTTTATTGCCCATGTCAGGTATCTGCAGGTCCTTAAAGCGTGTTGTATGTGTTTGTCTTCTTGTTCACGGTCTCTTTCTTCTATTACCATGTTTGCTCGGTGATATAATGTTCTGATTACTGACATTTTGTGTATGGTGGGGTGTTCTGATGTCCATAATAGATACTGGTCTGTGTGTGTTGGTTTCCTGTATGTGTTTATGTTTAGGGTCCCGTCGGTCTGCCTGGTGATTTTCATATCCATAAATGCTATGCTGCTTTCTGTTTCTGACTCATAAGTGAATTTTATTTTGCCTGTGTCGTCAATGTTATTCAAGTGTTGTGTTAGTGTTTCTGTTTGTCCATTTGGTATGATTTCCAGTACGTCATCTACTTAGCGTTTCCATAGTTTTATTTTGCAGTTGGGGGGGCGGTGGCTATGGCTTTTTGTTCTAGGTCTTCCATGAAAAACTCGCACAGGGTGGCTGATAACTGGTTACCCATGGCGAAGCCTTCCGGTTGTTTGTATATTGTGTTGTCGTAAGTGGAGTTAGCTACCAGTCCTATCAGTTGTGCTATGTCATCTGCTGTGAGGTTTGTTCTTTTGTGTAAAGTCTTGTCTTGTCTGATTCTGTTAACTACTATGTCTATGGTTTTTTGGGTTGGTGTTTTTGTGAACAGGGATGTGACATCATGTGAGATGAGTATGTTGTTGTCTTCTATTGTAATTTCCTTTAGTTCTTTTGCCAGTTCTATGCTATTTTGCAGTGTTGATCGGTGTTTCCTCATAACGGGCTGATGATTTTTATGATATCTCTTGCCATGTTGTATGTTGTTGCATCTATGCTGTCAACTATTGGTCTAAGTGGGGTGTTTTGTGTATTTTTGGCATTCCATATATTCTTGGTGTTATGTTTGCTGTAGGAATCCAGTGTTTGTATATTTTTTCTGTTATTTTGCCTTTTTCTTGTAGTGGCTTCAGTAATTTTTTCATGTATTTCTTAATGTTTTCTGCTGGGTCTTTTTTCAAGTATTTTGTATGTATTTTTGTCCTCTAGCATCTGTTTCATCTGTCAGGGTGTCCGCGGGGTTTTAAAAAGTATTAAAAAGTGATAAATAAAAATAGTCAAATTTAAGGCCATTAAAAGTGTTAAATTTGGTCTCAGAGGTATTATTTTTTCCAAGTTAGGTATTATTTTTTTCAGACTATCAGGTGTCGTATTCTGAACATCGACATAGAAATATATTCCGAATGAAATGTTTTGAACGATTATAAAAATAAAACAAGCCGATTATTTGCTCCTCCCACTTGAGCTGCCCTGAGTTACAAATGAAGCGCTCCGTTGCCAACTTAGCGACTTTGATGCTATTTCCAACAGCTTTTCAGACCCCCTTCTTGACTTTTTAAATCTTAAAAGTACCTAGCGAACACCTCAGAAACATCTCTGGTAACCCTTAGCTACTTTCTGGATAACTATCGTCGACATTTCCTGCTGCAGGTTAGCTAAACACTCCGCCTGCGCTCCGGACCGTTCTTCAGGACATTAGGAAAGGGAATGATGTAGTGATGTGTCAGTCGCTAATGAAACGGCTCTCGGAGCCGGCTCCCTGTTGGAGTAACCAGAGTGAGTGACACACACCGTACCTGCGGGCTCCTGAGCCACTAAAAACGGCTAAGTGTGCGCGTGCGGCGCGCTAAACACACATGCAGCTTGCCCCGATTGCTGTGAGACCGGGTTGGGGGGTGGGGGGTGCAGCTGTGGTTGGGACAATTATTACATTAACTGATGGACTTGTAAATAAATAGTTTATAAATAAGGTAGAAATAAGTTCCTCACGCTGATAACTAATAACTAATCTCTCTGAGGACACGGTGCTAGTGCACTCTCCTACAGCACCTTGACATGACTCAATAAATGTTATGCAACATTTTGTGAACATCAATTTATTTGCATTTATTTGTTATAAATGCCACTGTATAATTCTTGCTGTCAGTATTTGCAAGATATTGGTATTTGGGTCTGTACGGGTTAGACTTAAATGAGTTAAACCAAGGTCTACAGCCCTTGGGTCATAAACTATGAGCTATAAGTATATTGGTCTTTTTATACTGGGAATCAGGAGTTCTTTTAGTGATCATCTTGTTTCTTGTTTATTTTTGCCCTGATTGTGCCCTGAGCAGTTTTATGACTGAATAAAAATAAATTAAAAAAATCTACATAAATTGAAAAATCGTCTTAAATAATCGAGATCTCAATTTCAGTCACAATAATCGTGATTATTGTTTTTGCCATAATTGAGCAGCCCTACTTTAGCATATCCGGTCACATTATGATGACGTCATATTCAGTGGTCGTTCTGCATCATTTCAGGCCCCGTGGTCAACTGTCTGAACCGCTGAAAAGAAGTGCCTGGCATATTTTCTAAGTAAAATAAATATGCGCAATACGTTGTCAACATCAGTGAGTCTCTAAGTCTATGCTTTTTGTATGTTATATATGTTAAAATATGTGTAAATAGGTCGCTGATTAACACTTACAATTTAGTGTTGTGATGGTTTTAAAAAAATTCTGAAGGTAGTAAAAAAAAGTATTAAAAAGTAGTAAATTTTACTTAAGGATTGCTGTATATACCCTGTCTGTTGTTTATATTTTTCTCTGTCCATAACTACTGTAGTTCTTCCTTTGTCTGCCGGTAGAATAATTATCTGCTCATTTTTGGATAAAGCTGTCATGGCTGATTGTTCTTCTTTTGTAATATTGCTGTGTTGAATTAGGCTGTTTTTTAATATCCCAACTACGTTATTTCTGAGTTATGCTTTCTTTCCCTCATCTGTGATCTGTTGACATGCTAGTTCTGTTGCTACAATGAATTTATCATTTGGTATTTCTTTTGGTGTGACTGCAAAGTTTAAACCTTTCTTTAATATGCTCTCTTCTGCTTCTGTTAGTTTTTATTGTGAAATGTTACATACCCATGAGTTTGGTGTGGAGTTACCTTGTATTTCCTCCCTCTTTTTCTTGTTTATGAGTTTATTTAACTTCTTTGTGTCTTTCTTTTACTTTTGTGAACTCTTTTTCCTGTTTTTCGATCATGTGTCCTTTAATTAGTTCCTCCATTTGTTTATCGAGTTTGTAATTCCGTTTTAAGTCCAGGTGTCTTCTTTCCAGTTTGTCTTCTACTTGCTTTTGTTTGGTTATGACGTTTCTTATCCTCTCCTCGAGCAGTGCTCTCTGTGCTCTTTCTATTATATTTTGTGCTGTCTTGGTCCGGATTGGTGTTTTCAGCTGTAGGCTTGTGGGTGTGATGTTTTCATCCCGGCATCTTAAACAGAAGCGAAGGTGGTTTCTTAGACATGCGCGTTTCTGGTGTAATTTCTCCAAAATGGCGGAAGTCCTTCGTTCCTTGTTGTCCGCATTTCTCTTTGAACATCTTAGGTGTGTTCTTGCTGTGTCGTGGTTTCTAATTCCATGCTGTCGTTCTTTTTTTAAAACACAGAAACAGTTTATACAATATATTATCTTGGAATACGTTACCACGTTTATACAATAAATTATCATGCTCTTACAATGTGTTATGTTTATACAATATATTGTGTTCTTGCAATATGTTATGTTTATACTATATATTATGTTCTAACTACATTTTCATGTTTGTCACATTTCTACAATATAATGTGAACATTTTATTGTCAGAACTTGATATTTTGTACAAAAGTCAAAGTAAAAAGTTATTTTGTTGGAACAATAAACTAACGATATAACTTGAAACTGCTCAAATTTTATTTTGCAAGGGTGGCAGCTGTGTGCTTTGTAGAAATATTCATTAATATAATCAAATGTTTTTAGTTTAAAGTAAAAAATTTGCCCATGGGGTAAACAAACATTCCTTAGCTTGAATTCTTAAAACTAACACCGTCTGATATTATATTTATTTGCTAGTTTTAAGAACTCTAGCAAGTTGCTTATTGTTGGGCAGATTTGTTTATACACTGAAAACATAGACATTTTGATCATATTTAAAAATGTTTACCTCATTTTAATTAAGGCAATTTTTTCTGGATTTTTTTCTTTTAGACCAAAAACAAGATAAAATGTCTAAAACTAAGCTTTCTTACCTTCCGAGAAATCAGTTTTTGCAGTGTAGACAGATGAAATTCATGCAGAAGGAAAATGTATAACAAGCTTAGTGCCTCCTAGTGGCTGGCTGCAGTATATGTATGGGACGTTGTTTTGTTTAAAAATAAGAATTTATTGCAGGTCTGTAGATTCACAAAGGACTATTCACATTTTTAATTACGTAATAAATTGAGATAATTACATTTTAACTACATTTTTAATTACGTTTTTTTATGTAGATATCAAATAGATTCAGGAAGCCATTTACAGTATTGATGGCTTTTACACAGAAAACAAATCCAGTTGAACATGACTTCCACTCATTACATAAATTGACACATTACGTCTTGTTGTTGGTTTTAACGTCCGATCTCCTTAAGTTAACCAGAACGTTTCCAAAGTCTGAGCTTTTAAGATCAACTAATTTTTAACAGTTTGTCCTTCTGAATTAAGGTTTAACTGGAAGAAAATAATCAGGTAGCTGACATCAGCAAAGTAGGTTTTAATGTTTTAGTAGGTAAAATGTATTTTATTTTACTGTTGATAATAAAATATGTTGGTGACGATTCTCAGTGATCTGGCGGACACAAACCTTAGGACACTAAGACTGTAGTAAAAGGTGGGAGGGTGATTTGTGTTTGAGTTCACTTTAAAAAGTAGAGAAGACCACAGTTTTAAAAAACCTAAATTCTGCCCTTTTTTAGTTTGAACTTGGAAAGCTTTTTATAAGTCTTGGCTGTCAGGATATTCAGAGTGGAAACTGGACATTCTCAACATGCATTCTGAATATTATTGTTATTATGAATTATCTCTATGTATCTGACTCAAAATAAAGATTATTTCTGTTTTATGAGCTCACAGTTGATTGAAAGTGTACATATGACAGATAAACAGCTGGAAACACAGCTGCAGTCAGAGAAAAGTGGTTTTAAAGTGTGTCGTTATAATCTCACATCATACATATGAAATGTGGTTTGTGCTTTGAAAACTGACCACATGCATGTAAAATAAGCTGCTATTGTGTTGAAAATATTTAGTGCTATAAGTTTATGGCTGTTGTAAACAGACTTTCATTTAGGCTCATTGTCAATTTGAAGTCTAAGTATTTTATTCTAATTTGCTTTGCACACAAGTGCCGAAAGCTGGGCCTCCAGCTATGAGCTTTTACTTTGAATGACGCATGCTTAATGGGACTAAAGGGCCCTTCAGGCAGTTTTAGTTTTTAGTTGGTTGCTTTTTAATTTTTTTAAACAAAAATATCTAAACTCAACATTAACATGCTTATTGCAGACACACAGATGAATGCTGTGTATGCACTTTCTTACGTGCCGAGCAGAACAGAAACGTGTATAAACCCGTATGCTACACAGCAAGTGGAAAAAAGAGCTGGAAGAGGTCTGTTCATCTTTGAAACATCTGTTACCAGGCTTCAGTGGCGGTTCTACATGGCGGTTCTTACTCCCCGGGCTACGGTGGCACAGGAGTTAAGTGCTCGCCCCGTAATCAGAAGGTTGCAGGTTCGAGCCCTGCTCAGTCTGTCACTGTCATTGTGGCCTTGGGCAAGACACTTAACCCACATTGCCTGCTGGTGGTGGTCGGAGGGACCGGTGGCGCCAGTGCTCGGCAGCCTCGCCTCTGTCAGTGCGCCCCAGGACAGCTGTGGCTTCATCGTAGATCATCCCCACCAGCGTGTGAATGAGTGTGTGAATGAGTGAATAACTCTATTCTTTTCTACAAACAAGAATGTTTCATTAGAACAAGTACTAAACATTCTTTTTTCTAAATTGCACATATTTACAATAATTACTATTAAGTTATCGGATTTTAAAACAATATACATTATGTACATGAATGTATCAAATATGTAGAATCACATATACAAAAATAAACAATGACAAAATATTAAGAATAATGTATGAACAGAATATATAATAAATATTCTAAACAGTAAAAATCCTTCATCACACATAAAACCCTAAAACTAATCACTACAGCATTGCACTTAGAACAGAAAACACAAACTAAAACCTAACCTTCCTGGACTTCCTTGATGCTAAGCCATCTATGATGTCATCATATGAAATCTGCTCCCCTACTGAGTGACTGATTCTGATGACGGCCAGGTTAGTGAGTCGCTCCTGAGACATGGCTAACCTCAGGTAGGACTTGATCAACTTCAGTTTTGAAAGGCTCCTCTCTGCTTGAGCCACAGTGACTGGCAGAGTAAGAGCAATCCAGAGAGCAGTCCAAAAGTTGGGGTAGATCTCCGCTAGATCTTCATCATGGATAAAAGTGATAAGCTCGAGGAGGCTCGTGGTTGTTGAGGGCAGGTTAGGGAAGTTCTTGATTTCTTGCACAAGCTCTCAACCGTCCAAATCAAGAGTTCCCATCAAAGTGCAGTGTGGTGCTTAGTTCCTCACATTGCTCTGTCAGCTCCTCATCTGCAAGGCTTGGAAAATTGGTCAAAACCCCAAATTTGTTTAGTACAATTTCCAGTGTGGAAAACTTCTCCTTGATGGCTGACGTGACTGCATCAACAACATCATTGAAGAATTCAACCCCCAAATTTTTAAGGGCATCCCCGAAAGGCTCATCATTTGATTCATATGAAACGTGGCACTTTGTGGACCTCCAACCTTTTTTTGTTTCAAAACAGCCTCCACATTCACTTCTTCGCACACTTCTTTGGCTGTCACAAAGCGACTTGCCCTGTAGCTGTGGAGACCTTGCTCAGTCTTCTTCAAAAGACTCACAGCTAGGTCCACATGCATATTTGGAGACTGCATGAGTTTGCTGGCATGCAATGGTCAGTAGACCAGTAATGAATTTCATTAACATGTTCAGTTGTACTGGAAATGCTAATAACAGAATAGTTAGTGAGGACTGGAGACCTTTTTTCTGCTTGTAGAGTTTATTCATTATTATGTGAACATGAATCATGATCAACGTGTTTTTGTTGTTGTTCAGGAGGCAGGCCGCAGGCTGCAGTGCACATTTAACGAATCCTCGCGCTTGAATCCTTAAAAAAGGATCCAAGGAATTTACTTGAAACATTCATTTCAAACTTTCTGCGCTATTTGCTCATTTAGCAATCAGTTGACTGAATGTAACCGTTAAAATCCCCAGTTAACCGGTTAAAAGAAATTTAAAACGTGCATCCTAGCATGAGAACGTACTACCTTTATCTTTAGCCCGTTTCTCCTATTCTTTTCCTGAATTGGGCACCTGATGGTTTTGGCCTTTTTTGTCCATCTCGTTTGGCACTTGACTCAATCGTCACTGACAACACAACCGGGAATCAAGACTAAACCAACTGACCTTGGTTTAGTCTTGACTCCTGACAAAATCATTTTGTTGATCTGTTTTCTTTTTTTTTTTTTGGCTATTTCACACAATTCAGAAAAACATGAAGGAATTATAAGCCTGTATTTTTAATATTATGAATTAAATGTGCGTTATATGGAAGAACATCAAGGTGTGATTGACTTGAGCCATCTCATACAGTTAATTCAGACCCCCCACCCCCACCCCCACCCCCACCCCCCATCTGTTTCATTTGGGAGAGACCCAGAGGTGAATTCCCCAGCTCCCCTCCCTCGCTCACCTGAACCCTCTCAGTGAGCAGGAATGCCTGCAGCTGCAGGCAGCGCCAACGTGCTGGTTCCAATCCAGACACAGTGATGTCTGACAGATAGAAAACCATGTTGCGGCATAGGTTTTTTTAATTTATTTTTTACTCGGCTATTGTGCGCCCCCTTTGTGTAACAAAAGCATATGCCGCCCTGGGCAGCCGTCCGGTCTGCCCATGCCTAAAACCGCTACTGCCAGGCTTCACTCATGTTCAAGAGCATTTTCTGGTTTTGACCCCCTCCATCATACTTCAAACTCTCCTGGATGCTCTGTTTTAAACCATCTGTCTGTCTGAGCAGAAATAGCAGCGTTATTCTAACGCATTTCTGTCTGGACTGGCTCTGGTGAAGTTTTGAGCCTCGTATGTATTGATCATGAGTCGGCACAACCTAGTATTATCCTATCACAATTAGGGCTGGGCGATATGACGATTTTAGACCGTTTTACGATCTACCCATCTGACGGTCTGTCATTTTTGAGAGACCGTTTTATCACGATTCACAGCTCTGCTGTTGAATTTGTGCCTCTGAATGAAAATGGAACTTACCCCAGGCGAATGACACGCCTTTGTTTGACCCTTATCCAATCAGAGTGAGTCATAGTAATACATTAGTGCCCCGCTTGTTTTCACCTGTGTGTGAACAAACATGGCTTTGCTGCGGCTGAGCGACAACGAGGTTTTCGTTCCGAAGAGGAACGCAGGGTTTCCTAAGCGCGCGGCGCTAACTACTTAGTGACGTGACATGTCTCGGAGAAAGCGTAAAAACACGTTGGACGCTTCTTCTGAAGCAGGAAAATAACACCGCTTCTTAAGCAGAGCACGACGTCGCCTCGGCTCGTTCACCCTCTGCCGAGCCGGTGTCGGTACCGACTGAGCTCGTTCACTGGGTCGATGGAGCTGCCCGTGACTGCCTGATGGAAAACCAGCGGGTTTCATCAGACTCGTAAAGTTTCTTGTTTTTGTTAGGGACCCCCTGTATTTTACCGCTCCCTCCTGCAGTCTTCCCCTATTAACATTTAAAATGATTCTGTAAACTCCGTGTATCAATAGAAACAATCTCTGCCGGCTGCAGTAAATGTAGTCTCCAAATAATAAGAGGTGCATTCATCTGTGTATCTCCTTTGATCCGCATTAGTGATATTTTCAGCACCAGAACAGTGAAGCAAAGAAAGATTCCTAAGTTTGTTAGTAATTTTATTTATTAGGTGCATCTAACCTGTTCTATTTTTCTCTGAAATGAGATCAAATCAGTGCTTCTATGGGTTGTCTCCAATCTGCACTAGAAAATTTTACTTTATTTAGAGACTTGTTGCAGAAAATATTCAGAATGTGCAGTTTTTTGCTACCACAAGCGATCTCTGGTCCAGCTGCACATCAGAGCCGTATTTGAGCTTAACTATCCACTACATGAGCAACTGGGAGCTACATAGTATTTTGAACAAGTTAATGTTTGCACAATACGTTTGCAATTGACATGTTTGCACTTTAAATATGTTTACGATTTTAATTTATGTTAAGTTACTTGAAAAACGAGAAAAACTGATTTTTGTAATTGTTTCTCTCAGGGCTTCTATCATCTCTGGTGTGAGTTTAAAATATAAGTGTGTTAGCACTGTGCTGATTATCCCTAATATGAATAAATGTTTATTTATTCAATGTTTCTCTTCTTTAATACGCAATTGAAGTTATGCTATTCATGGATAAAAAAATCATGATGAAATCGAAATCGTGATAAAATATTGGAAAAATCGTGATATTCTATTTTTGCCATATCGCCCAGCCCTAATCACAATCCAGTCAGTCACAACACTACTGTCACCTTGCTGATATCGTGGAGGCTGAAACTTTTGTCCCTAAATGCCAAAGCTATTTTAACACTGTAAAAATCCATAAACATACACCGGAAGTTCTTACCGGAAAAAAAGTTTGTACCCACACAAGCATCAGGCCCGTTTCCACTATTGGAACTTCAGCATCATTTTACTGGACTTTAAACGTATGTCTCCACTTCACTGGGCCAGCCCGAAAGGACCACTGTCCGGGACCTTTCAGGGAAACAACTGATTTCATGGGTTAGGGTTGGGTATGACTTAGTTAACCCATGCTGACTGGTAGTTAGTGTGGACTAGCAATCGGGAGCCCCGGGACACTTCCTGGTGGCCTTGTAGGTGATGTGAGCCACCTGGTAATGCCAGCGGCACCCCCGATAATCAGCAATTATCAGTCAACCAACTTAAAAGTGGAAGCTTATATCAACAGACATTACCAAACAACTGACATTTGTGGAATTGGAAAAGTTGTGAAGCACAATAGAAAGAAAAAAAACCCACAGCTTTGACGCAGCTTTAAAAAAATGCTTCTAAGCTCCTAACGCTGAAAAATGCGGTCCTCCACAACTCTGTAAGTTACGGCGCTTTGTGGTCTCCGACAGAATGCCATTAAAGATGGCATTTATTCTGGTCATTTAATGTCTCTTTTTACGGCACAAAGCCATTCTTACCCCATGAGATTAGACTTTGGTGTACTTTGACAATAAATCTTTGTCCACTTGTTTGTTGATCAGTGACGTCTTTCTGCCTAAATGCTGCGGTATGCTGACGTCTTAACAAAGTCCTGGAAGGTCCAATGGAGACACAACGGCTGAGAGGGCCAAGACAGCTTATTGTCCCTTTCCCTCTCCCCCCTCCCAGAAGGTTCCCAGAACTTCTATAGTGAGAACGTGGCTTTTCATGAGGAAATAAGTCAACACCTGATAGAGAGAACTGTTCCAACCCTCATCTTGGGACACAATGTTTGGATTGTTACAGAACGAGAGCCCAAATACAAGTTTATTTTAATCACACATTTTAATCACATATTACATGTTTAATAAATGATTTACCAGAGACCGGATGTGCAAAAGCACCACCCAGGTAAACTATTCAAAGCTTTTAATCAGGGCTCAGTCACCTATGATCTTTTCTTCATGATAGTTATTGCTATTTTTGTCTTTTCTGGTCTTTCTAACCCTTGATTTTGTATTGCCACCACCACTGGTGAGTCAATCACTCACCTCATCCACATTCATTTAATGCCCCTCCATGTTTAAATTGCCCTTGAGTTTAGACTCAGCGTCCCTGTTCTTGTTGTCTCTGCGCTCCCGCTCTGACCCTGATGTTTTGTATCTGCTAGTCTGTTCCGGTTTAGTTTATCCATCACTAAAGCTCTTGGATTGTTCTAGCCTGCCTGCTGCTGTTTGCTTGCCTGCAGTTTTGGGTCCTGCTTCGAGCTGAAAATAGATTTGAGATGATGTGATAGTTAACGTTTATACGCCATAGCATAACCAACATGTGTTTGAAATCCTCAGCCGGGTGATACGGGGCTGCACTGTTGGTCAGCACTGTTGCACGTTTCCTGGCTAGAGTATGCTTGCTCACCTCGTGCACATGCATGTTTTCTCCTGGTACTTTGTTCTCGTGTTCATAAACATATGCACAATAGAAAGTTTGTTAGCCGATTATTCAAAATTGGCCCAAATGTGGGGGGTAGCTTGCTGTGATATGCCTTCTTCCTTTAATGGACAAGTGACGTATACATGGTATACCAGAGAGATATCACCTCAGCACAATTTTAAGCAAGCCTATAAAATGGAACTATGAATGGGTTGCTGTTAATAACAAAAGCCACTAAATAAAACTTAGAAACCTGATCTCTTTAATTAGATTAAATGCTAGATTGTTTCACAAACACAGGCTCTGGAAGTGATGCTCAGAAAAGCATCTCATTGTTTCCCAGTGCTGAGGCAGTCATGAACATCGCAGTTAGTTACTGTCTCTCTGGTGCTCCAACCCCTGCCCTTCCCCATGTACTGGCAGGAGTAAGTCTGGAGGCTTAGCAGAAGGCTACTAGTTTCAAACAGCCAGCTGGTGCCACCGAGGTGCTCCTGCCAGATTAATAATAATCATCACCCTGGCCATCCCCTGTAACACATATTGGACAGAAGCCACTTATGTTCAGTGACAACCAGTAACACTGACAGTCCTTATTTTAGATCCAACTATTTAACACGGATGCACCAGTTTCCACTACCCATATTTAAATAATTACCCAATTTATTTAAAGGAGCAACATGTAAGAATTTGACAATAAAATAACTGCAAAACACCGATGCTTCAATCATGTTGGATGGAAGGTGACATAGAAACAGTTTTACTTCTTAGCTGACTGAGGGTTTGTCAGTTTATCTCATAACCCTAACCCTTCCACAAAAATAAACAATCAATGATGAACAAGTCTGCTTCTAGACCTGCAGAAAGAGAAAAACAAACAAAAAAGGGACACACAATACAACAGGAGTAAGCTATCACTGCGTCAACCTAATGAGGAAATATAAAATTAACATTGTGTTACTGAACAATCACACAATAGTAAATCACAGTGCATTTAGTGCCAGCCACAGCCTTAAGACGTGTGTTGAAAATACCCAAGCCCATACTTATGTGAGCACCATGTGAGCATCTGTGTGTGTACAAGCGCTTGTATATGTAAGATTTTTCTATATGAGCATCCAATAGAGAGTGTGTGGGGCCACAGATCTGCCCCCCAAAGATGCGTAGGAGATGGAAGGAGCTCCAAGTCTCAGAGATCCAGGAGCTGCCCCAGAGCTCAGGGACCCCAGGGAGACTGCAACCAGAAAAGCCCCAGCCCCCGCTCGAAAGGAGCAGAGGATTACCCTGGGGGGCCACAACCAGCGGCCAGCAGAGTCCCGGGAGATATCAGTGGCAGTTTTTCTCCTTCCAAAAAAGCTAAAGAGGGATGTAGTTACTATACCATCTGTGAGCCCATGAGATTGCCAAGTCTGCAGCGAGCTAACGCTGCAGTGCCAGCATGAGTAATTCAATGCCAGCTGGCAAAAAAACAGTAAACAGGAGCGAACCAGAAGTAATTTCTTGTACTCATAAGAAGTCAGGGCATCTTCTTGTTTTACTCTAATATCTGGTAAAAAAGCTAGAGGCTAATGTTGGGCTAACAATGCTAACAGTGAATTGGAAGCAAAAATCAGCTCTAAAAATACGTCAAGCAAATTTTTACAAACAGCTTGTTATTACAGTGGAATGTATGTGTGAAGTTAATGAGTCAATAGTGGTGTTTTGCTAGCTTAAATGAGTCGTTCAGAACTATAACAACAAGCTAACAGCAAGACGGCAAACAACCGCATTTCTTCTAATACCAGAGACATATTACCGTAATAAGTGTAAGAAGTGCTCCCTACTAGAAGTCACCCACAAGTGCTAGCACCAGAAATGACAATGTATTTATCTGCTTAACTTCGCATGGCTCATCTTCACTTGTCATCTAGAATCTTCTAGTGATGATCCGTAACTCGCAACAGCCACAAAACTCACGGTAGAGGGCTAGAAGTAATTTATTTATTGAGCCCCTGAGTTAAATTTACACTGATCAACATTTTTGCCATAATCTCAACCCCTGAAACATTATTTGATAAAATACTTCTTTCCCTTTTTTTAATATATGAGAACTAAAAGTGTTGGGTTTTTTCCCTGATTGCTCCAGCTTTTTCCCACGGACCAAAAATCATACATGTTTGGTTAATTGGTGAGAATGGCCCCATTTGTGAGTATGTGTCTCATTGTAGTCTTGTGATGGACTGACGACTGTCTAGAGTGTCCCTCGCCTCCCAGGAGTACATGGTTTGGAAGATGAGTGAGTCAGTAATTTATTCTGTTTTAGAAATCATAAAATGAATGAGAAGATCTGGGCTGTAATGCAATGCTCCTGACTATTGCTCTAATGTCAATGTTTATTTTGGATGAATGAATGAATGAACGAATAAGTAACTAAATGAGAGAATGGATGGCTAGATAAATGGATGGATGGCTGGCTGGATGAATGGATGGATTGTGGGTGGGTGGGTGGATAAGTAAACGAATTACAGATTGGATGGAAGTCCTGATTGGTGGATGGATGGATGAATGCTGGGTTGAACACCACCTGAGACTCCATCTTTATGTTTGTGGGCTGGTGGTCCTTTTTGATGAGCAGCCGATTCCTGTCCTGCTGGTCAGGTATCTATTGGAATATGAACCCTCTGGCTCTGTAAGTAAGACATCAAACATCGTTTCTTGCACATTCAGCCATATTTGATTACTGTTCAAACCTGAATTCAACATCATTAGCAGCTGTAACAGGGACCCACCTTAACAGCCTGACCCCAGGCTTTTGTCTTTTGTAATTAAGCTTTCTTTGTTGGATTCTGCTGCAATCTAGAATTAAATGCATTTGCTTTTGACAGATCTTCATCATTCTGCATCTTAATGCTGTGCAGCTCAAGGTGGAAGTGTCTGAATAGAATCTTGGTTTTACAGGAACTTATTTACAGTTTTATTTGGTGTGAACAAGGGCTCAATAGCCAGGTTGCAAATGGTGCAGAATGCTGCTGCCAGATTTTTAGAGGGCATGCACAAGTATGACTACATTACTCCTGTCCTGGCTGTGCTTCATTGGCTGCCCATTGATGTAAGGATTCGTTTTTAAATACTTTTGCTGGTTTTTAAAACGTTAAATGGTTTGGCCCCTCCTCACTTGGTGTCACTGCTTCAACCGTACACCCCTGCACGGTCACTCCGCTCAGAGAACCTCATGCTCCTCTCGCTCCCAAGAACGCGCCTAAAGACACGTGGTGATAGGGCCTTTGCTGTGGCAGGTCCAAAGCTTTGGAAAGAGCTTCTTCTCAGCATAAGGGCCTCCACCTCTGTGGCGGTTTTTAAGGCAAGGCTAAAAACCTACTTTTATGATCTGTCTTTTAACCCTTCTAACTAGTTTTTATTGTTTTACTTATTGCAATCTGTGTACTCACTGTATCTTATCTGTATCTTGTGAAACAATGTTTTCATTTTCTGGATTTAATGTTTTATGTTTTTTACTTGATCAGTGTAGCGCCTCGGTGGCATCTTTTTGCCGGTAAGGCGCGATTTATAAATAAAGTTGAGTTGAGTTGAATATCTTAGTGTTGAGTGTTCTACAAACTGGAACAAGCAGACTGACATTCAGCATATATCTCAAGGACCCTTCGACAAGGAACATGGCTGTTGATTGACACACTGTGGCTTTTTCTGTGATCAAACCAGTGACCTTTGAGTAATTGGATGTATCTCAAGCCACCAGGTCACCTTGCTCGCATGATAATAATTTAGCTTTTCACCCCAAATGCCTGTCTCCTCCTCTTTGGGTCTTCCTGGTTCAATCATAGAAAATGCTATAAGTGATAAAAACATCAATGTTTTTTTTTATGTGACATGTTTCCTTGTTTGTGGCCGTTTCTGTGTTTGGTTTTGTATTTTTAAAGTTGTTTGACTTTAAACTTGATGATTGTCACTGGTTTCTTCGTGCTTTCGGTGTAGTCCAATAAGGTGACAAAAGACGGTGAATCTTCTAATTTTTAGTCCTTTACTGTTTTTTATCAGCTGTTATTTTTCTGTTTGTTCATGGCTTTTCTCACCAATCTGAACCAAAGAACACAACTATTATCTGCAGGTATTTATCCCATGTTCCTAATAAATGTATGTTAGGTGTTTGAAGTCAATGTTTGTTTTGCTCTGCTGGTGTTCTCCAATTGGCAACGGGAACAAAAATGGAAGAAAAAACATTGGTAATATGTAGGGCTGGGACTTGATTAAAAATGTTAATCTAATTAATTACAGGCTTTGTAATTAATTAATCTAAAATAATCGCATTTTAATCGTTCAGGAAAATGTGCTCTCAAAGTAAAATTTTAATTAAAATTATGAGACAGAGAATCAAACACTAGACATGGTTATTACTGTAAACTAAAGCTTTTAATAAAAAAATGCATTTTAATTATTCAAATGTCACTGTGTGATATGAAACAAAACCCAAATCAACTAAAATTTATAGTTACAAATAGAAAACACCTGCAAAAGGTTCCTGAGCCTTTAAATAGTCTCTCTGTCTAGTTGAATGACTGAAATAAATTAGACTTTGCACCAGGTTCTAATTTTTCCAGTTTCACTTGTTTGTATAATTGGGAGTTTTTATTAGCATTTCTACTCAAAATGTAGTAAAACACATAAATAATAATCCTTCAAAATGACACTAGAACAGGCACAAATATGATCTAGGACTTAAATCTACTAACTTTTAACACCAGAGCAGGCATGGCATATTCTGAGAATGATCAGGAACACTAACTGGTTCCAGTTGGATGACTGGAGGATGATGGGATGATAAAAGATCATGGCGAGGAAATGATGATCTGACGAACAGGTGAGCGGACCTTCCTTACATGGGAAGTCCTGCTGTCACGTTAAGAAGGGGATGCTGCAGACCCGCAGATTCATGCCTGCAGCAGCGAATCTGGTGTGATCTCCAGCCTGATCACAACTTCCTCGTTCCTCGCTGCCCCTGATGCACTTAAGCATCCGCCCCTTAGCTGATGACAGCTTCAACACACCTCGCTGCTTAATGATAGTAATGCATGTGATGTTTAAACAGAGACTCGTCTCAGAAACATAACTCCCCGACAGATTGTTTAGAAAATCATCAGAAAAGTTTCAGAGTGTTTCTGTTTTAACTTAAACTTCTGTTTTCAACTTTAAGACACGTTGTTTGTGATTGTTTACAGAGTAGTGAGAACATGGAGCGTTCTCCCAGAGGCAGCCAGGTGCCTCTCGTTTGTCTGACTACTTTCATAAACTACTGTTAGGGCACAGAATTATTCTGTCTGGTGCTTTCAGCGCTGCACAGATGTTATGTAAATGTTAAAAATATAGTTTACCGCAACTTTTGTAAAGTTTCCGGTGCCATGCACCGGGCAGCCGCAGCAGAGACGATCTCTGAAAAATGTCCGCGACACGGACTCCGTTGTTGTCTGGAAGTTTTTTTCCAAGTTAAGAAAAGAGGCGGACATGTTTCCTAAATCCTGCATCAGTCCAAGCAAGGCAACTTCTTTCTGTTTTTATTCCATTTTAGTCGCCATTAGCACTGAGCATTGTTGTGTGCGTCAGTGATATTCAGTCTACGAGGAAATCGTGCAATGACAAAAGGTTCCACCGTGCTTGAAATGCAAGCTGCGATTAAATGCGTTAATTTTTTTAACGCATTTTTTTCTAATTAATTAATCGTAGTTAACGTGTTAAAGTCCCGGCCCTAGTAATATGGTTTTTTTTCTAAAGGTCTCATTCTCTGAAAAAATATGTAATATTTCTTTTGTTTAGCTATTTTAATGTATTTTTTAAAAATATGATTAGCAACACTCAACACCATCAACTGCATTAGCCACAAAAAAACAAAGTAGATGGGCAGACGATTGCTGGAAAAAAATCACTTGTATGTTGTGGAGTAAATTAGCATCCATGGCCTCACCCACCCCAGCTTGAGATTGCATAAGACTGTATTGATGTTGCATCCAGGACAGAGCAGAGCATATTTTGGCTAGTAGAAGCTAACCATTAGCAACTCAACAATATGGCAGCACTGGTTCAGGCTTGTTATTTGTAGAGATAACACAACAATATTGCATTTTTTACCCAAGAAAGAAGAGCGGACAACAGCTGAAGAGGCTCATTGCTATCAGCCAGTCAGGGGTGGTACATTATTGTGTAAGACTTAATCCTGTTATCTTCTGCCACCCACTCATCGGACACATTTTTAGCCCTGAAACGGGCGCACAAGAGCCTTCTTTCCTCAGAACAATACCCGTAAAGGAGTGAATTGCTTGTTTAATCAATACATATGCAGTGGTCTCTGGTAGGAATTAATACCTTGCAGGTAGTACTCGGGGCACAAAAAAAAAAACGCAAACCCCTGGTTCAGCAGGGCCAAGCCTGCAACATCATAGAAGATCTTAACACGACAGGGTTTGAAGTCTTATTTCCTGATATTTGGACATCTGGCCCCAGATTGTTTGTTTTTCTGCACAAATAATACAAGCCCGAAAGAACTTCCACTGTGAGGTGAAGTAGCTGATGCTAATGGTTAGCTTAAACTGGCTGACACGTCCGCTGCTGAAATTCTGAGTTAAAACAACAACAGCCTTCCCTGTCGTGACTCGACATCGATGAGTCCATGAATGCTAATTCACGTAGATCTGTGAGGATTTATAAATCCTAAAGTTTCACTGTCTGTTTCCTATCGGAAGATAATGCAGGAGAGGCTATTTTCAGGTTCTGCCTGCATGAAAAACTCGGTGACCAGTCAGCTATAATCAGAAAAAAACATTTAAAATATGAGGGCAAACATCTTCTTTTTGTACTGCAAATATAAAGATTTATGGAACCAAACCAGCTGAGGTGTAAACTATTAATGGTTTTCTACCAAAAGACTCAAACCACCTAAAAACCTTGTAGGAACATTGCCTTGCACAAAACTGAGAGGGAAATTAATTGGATCCCTTGGGGAAACTATGAACTGAATCACATTTTTTCCTGTTGAACCTATAGATAACCATACAACTTATATTAAATAAGACATACCAAGAAGTAACTGTGACTGCAAATTAGACTTTGCAGTGATTTAGCAACCATTTGTCCTCAAGTAACTTGCTTTGGTGATCTGGCCATCTCCACATGAGGTTAAATAATTAGATGGGATCTTCTGTAATGGTAGAACATCTGGGGACATAGTTTCTATTGTACAATGAGCCTGAGTCACTGAGCTCCTGAAAGACTCATTCAAGGACATAAAAGAAAATAAGCTAATATCTGACTTTCTTGATTTTTAGACCAGCTCAGTGGCTTAGTGGTATGAGTGTCCGCCCTGAAACTGGGAGATCGTGGTCAAGTCGTACTAAAGACCCTAAAAATGGGACCCAATGCCTCCCCGCTTGGGGTTTGATTGGAGTTAAACCCTCGAATAGGGGACGGGTCAAAGCTCAGCTCAGATGTAATTTTGTTGAAGTTTTTAACTTTATTAGTGATATTTACTCCAGTTAGCATGACGCTAATTGATGCTAACCACTCGCAAATTTTTGCTACTAGTTATTTGACTGTCCTTTTACCTTGAACAGACCCTGGTGTACAGCTGCCAAACACACATTGATGGGATATTATGTTTTGTTGTACCAGATCTCTGTAAATAAGTGTGTTTGAACGACCGAGTGCCCGTGGTCTGGTGTTGGTTCATGTGGAGACACAGACTTGCGGCAACTTGCGTAAATCAACACACAGCTGTTGAGCAGATCAGGACACGGAAGTCACACAGATGTTTGTGTAAATACTTAATCCTTTAAAAATTGTTTACTTAATTATTAACTTTAAAGGTGCGGTTCACTCGTTTATTCAGTTCATTTGCAGTGTTCTCTAGGGTGAATCAATGCCTTATGAGTCATTTAAAAAAGCTATGATGATCTTGTTCTGAGGTGCAGTTTGCTGGTGCACAGGTGGGCTAAAAACAACAGGATTACTCATTATTAATGATGTAAACACCTAGCTATCTGATTGGCTAACGGAACGTGTTCAGCCATGTTAAAAAAGTCATTAACACCAACAAACTCTCCACTCTCTCTCCTCGATGCCCTTGCTGTGGGTGGACGCAAGACAAGATGGGCAAAGCCATGAATGAAATCAGTGAAACAGATGTGAGGATTTTCAAATCCTAGCATTTCACCATCTATTTTCTATCAGAAGCTAACACAGGAGAGAAGGTGTAGAAGACTGTTTCCATGTTCAGCCTGCATGAAAATGAGCCAATTATAATCAGAAATAATCATTAAAGCTTTTTCAGTGAACTACACCTGGGAGGAGATATATATATATATACACACACACACACACACACACATATATATATATGTATATGTATGTGTGTACATATATGTGTGTGTGTGTATATATATGAGCTTTTTTTATTTTCACTGAAAACATTTCATTAAATAGAATGACCACAGCAAATGCAGAGGCCACAGAACTGTGAATAAAGCTTTATTAAGACTGAGAAACATAATAGGCAGGATAAACAGTTGAGTGATGAAGGTCATTTGTTCATGAGTTATATTTGCTTGAATAAACCAATCAACCTTAAATTTGTTCTGGCTCTAAATTGTTAGCTCCAGTTTAAATCTGAGCCAGATTATTTGATCAGCAGTTCCGCTTCCAAATATTAATTCTCATCATTTTGCTCACACGGGGGAAAATGCTTGAATCGCGAGTCCAGAACAACATCTGTTGATGCTTAACTGCGTGAGCCAGCATATATTTAGTAATCAGGTCTAAATAGGGACAGAGTATTACTGATCACCTTTGAGCATGCCTCCGGTACCGTAGCCTTGGTTCGGCTCAATTACACTGATCAGGCCTAAATGTGGGCCGAATCACTCTGATCACTCCTCGTTCTAACCCATAATGCAGTGGCAGCATGGATGGGCATTTGGGGACACATGAAGCTGATGAAAAATGATAGGAACAAAAAATCCTCTGAACCACATAAAACTCTGAAAAATCGTTTTAATTTGAGAAAATATGAGGCCACTGAAGAAGAAAATTCATAACTTAATCAGAAACTTCCAGTAGTGGCCGAAAGGCTGTTTTCTGAGCCATGATGATGACTGGATGTAAGTTACAGTACAACTATATGGTAGAACAAAATAGCATTGCTAACATAAATGCTAACCTTGAAAAAACACCTTAGCACTCAGACCACATGTTAAACAGCTGTGAAGACTGAATAGATGACAGCTTGGTTGTGTCTGAAGTCACTTTATCTTTTGTTTGCTAACCGCTCTCATCGTGACTCATTGTTTTCAAGTGCCTGCTCAAGAGGGAGCGGTGTAATTCGTGGAATACCATCAGGTCTTGAAGCTGGGATCTCAAGCAGCCCAGGATTAGATCTTGTATGATTTCAGCCAAACATCTTGCAGGTAAACAAACCAACCACATGGTAAACATTGCCAGATCAGTTCCTGGAGACGAAGCAAAGGTTATATTGCACGTGTGTGTGTGTGTGTGTGTGTGTGTGTGTGTGTGTGTGTGTGTGTGTGTGTGTGTGTGTGTGTGTGTGTGTGTGTGTGTGTGTGTGTGTGTGTGTGTGTGTGTGTGTGTGTGTGTGTGTGTGTGTGTGCGTGTGTGCGTGCGTGCGTGCGTGCGTGCGTGCGTGCGTGCGTGCGTGCGTGTGTGCGTGTGTGTGTGTGTGTGTGTGTGTGTGTGTGTGTGTGTGTGCGCGCGCGTGCGCGTGTGCGTGTGTGCGCCTACTGAGGACCATCATGAGTTTTTAACCAACAGGGTGAGGACATTTTTGTGGTCCTTACTTTTTAAAAAGTCAACAAGTTGGTTTTAGAGGTATGGTGTGAATTAGGCTTTAGTTAAGGTCAGGGTTAGGAATAGATCAGCATTGGTTGGGCATTAGGATTAGGGTATGGGTTAGGCATACTGTCAAGAAAATGAATGGAAGTTAATGGATGGTCCTCACTGGTAACTTAGCTGTTTTATTTACATAATGTACAAACCTGCAAGGAAATAGTTTTACTCTATACATTTGTGGTTGTGATTAAAAAGATGCCCTATTACATGAAGCTTTATATGTCTTGGCCTCCTACAAATATACAACCTTTTTTTTCCATTATGCAAAATTTAACACCAAATAAAATTTGTAAATTTAAGTTTTAACTTAATACTCCGAAGACCTCCTCAAGCCTACCGACACATCTTCCAGTGAGGAAGCGGAGTCTGTGGACTTTGAGATGGGCTCTCAAATCTCTGGTGCTGAAGTCACTGGGCTGGTCAAAAAGCTCTTCTGTAGCAAGGCTCCAGGGGTGGATGAGATCCGCCCGGAGTTCCGTAAGGCTCTGGATGTTGTGGGGCTGTGTTGGCTGACACGGCTCTGCAATATCACGTGGACATCGGGGGCAGTCCCACTGGACTGGCAGACCGGGGTGGTTCCCTTATTTAAAAAGGGGGACCACAGGGTGTGTTCCAACTACAGAAGGATCACACTCCTGAGCCTTCCTGGTAAGGTCTATTCAGGGGTTCTAGAGAGGAGGGTCCATCGGATTGTTGAAACTCAGATTCAGGAGGAGCAATGTGGTTTTCGTCCTGGCCGTGGAACACTGGACCAACTCTAAACCCTTAGGGGGATCCTGAAAGGTGCGTGGGAATTTGCCCAACCAGTCTACATGTGTTTTGTGGATTTGGAGAAGGCGTTTGACCTCGTCCCTTGGGGGACCCCTGTGGGGGGTACTCCGGGAGTATGGGATACCTGGCCTTTTGATATGTGCTGTTAGGTCCCTGTATGACCGGTGTCAGAGCTTGGTCCGTATTGCCGGCAGTAAGTCGGGCTCGTTCCCAGTGAGAGTTGGACTCCACCAAGGCTGCCCTTTGTCACCGATTCTGTTCATAACCTTTATGGACAGGATTTCTAGGTGCAGCCAAGGTGTGGAGGGCATCTGTTTTGGTGGCCTGAGGATCAGGTCTCTGCTTTTTGCAGATGATGTGGTCCTGTTTGCTTCATCAGAACGTGATCTTCAGCTTTTGCTGGAGCGGTTTGCAGCCGAGTGTGAAGCAGCTGGGATGAGAATCAGCTCCTCTAAATCTGAGACCATGGTCTTGATTCGGAAAAGGGTAGAATGCCTTCTCTCGGGCAGGGATGAGGTCCTGCCCCAAGTGGAAGAGTTTAAGTATCTCAGGGTCTTGTTCATGAGTGAGGGAAAATTGGAGCGTGAGATCGATAGGCGGATTGGCGCTGCATCTGCAGTGATGCGGGCGTTGGACCGGTCTGTCGTGGTGAAGAGGGAGCTGAGTCAGAAGGCGAAGCTCTCGATTTACTGGTCGATCTACGTTCCAACCCTCAACTATGGTCACGAGCTTTGGGTAGTGACCGAAAGAAAGAGATCGCGGATACAAGCGGCCAAAATGAGTTTCCGCTGCAGGGTGGCTGGTCTCTCCCTTAGAGATAGGGTGAGAAGCTGGGTCATCCAGGAAGGTCTCGGAGTAGATTCGCTGCTCCTCCACAGCGAGAGGAGCCAGTTGAGGTGGCTCGGGCTTCTGGTCAGGACACCTCCTGTCCAACTGGGAGGAGCCCTAAAGGGAGACCCAGGACACATTGGAAGGACTATGTCCTTCACCTTTAACGAGGTAAATAATAAATACATTTACTGTTCATAACTTTTCTAGAGTCTCCCTTCAAAAAATCAGAGCTATAACTTGAGAGTGTGGCTTTTTCCCCCACATTTATGGAACGGGTATTTTCTGGGGATTCTTGTTTATTTGCAATGCAAACATGTTAGACCACCTAAGGACGAAGGTAAATAATCGGATGTACTGATTTTATCGGTTCAATTTAGAAATCACTCAGATCATTTGTTTTGGGAATAAAAACCATTAAAAATATTGTATTTTTGCCTCATCAGCTGAGCCTGAAACTGGAGAGTACCCTCCCCTATAATATACAATAGAAATAAATGGAAATACTCCATTACATCTAACCACTCCACCATAAATTGCTGTATCTTCTGTCTCTCTATCTCTCCTCTGATGATTTTCTTTATGCAACCTCATTGTTCACTTCATTAAACTGAAAGCCATAAATTCAAGCCTCGTCTTTCCAAACACACAAAATCATAGTTACATGGTCTTACCTGCTACATCTCACACACACACACACACACACACACACACACACACACACACACACACACACACACACACACACACACACACACACACCCTTGCTTATCTGGTGTGGCTAGTGACAGCCTCTCAGTTGGTGCTGTATTTACAGCCTTAAGATGCCCTGCCTCTGTTCGTGTGCGTGCGTGTGCGTGCGTGCGTGCGTGTGTGTGTGTGAGATGTAGAAAGGAAAAAAGCTAGTGAAAGAGAGAATGAGATGTAGATAAATACCCGTTTTACAAGATGCCTCCTTTCCTGCCGGCGCTTTAGGAGACGGTGAAAACAGGGTAAAGTACAGCTGCAGAGACCGAATCAAAAAGAGTATCAGAGCAGGCATTACTATGCTCTGATTCAGTCCATCTCACTCAAAATGGCTGCACAACACAATCTATCACTGCTTTATTAGAAATTACACACACACACAAAAGCCTGTGACCACACACACCTGACACACACGAGGCACAATAGTGCAGTAGATTGCATCCAAATCACTACCATCTAAAAGTAATGGGAACTGGTGGCCGGGGGCCATGTCTGCTTTGTTTCTAAAAACCAGTCGCCACATCAGGATTGCACTTTAGTGTGTACTACTACACACCAGTGTGTGTGAAGGTGTAAAAAAAAAGCTTTAAAATTAGAATTTCTGTTATTGAACAACATTTAAAAATGGAAACAAATGTAAACATTAATCAATTTTCAGACTGAGTACCATTTTACCTTGAGAATATATTTGGTTGTTCCAGTTGAATATAGGATTGTTGGATAACTATTTCAACCAACCAGGTAATGATCATCATCGTCTTCTTCGTTTCAGGAAGAGCCAAACCCTGCTGCCACGGTGCGGTCGTAGAACAAGATTAGATGTCAGATCAAAGCAAAACCAAGAACAAGAAGATGCAACGTAGTTCATCAAGCATGCCAAAGGTTTGGGATTGTCTACTTTCTGTTAAGTTCTTTTAAAATGGTCCATGGTAACATTGAGGATCATAGAAGCAGGAGCACAAACCGGGCATGTGATTGGATGTGCCTAAAGGGTAACAGAGCCACTGCATAGTGGTGGAAGGCTTAACCAACCAGTCACGGGCTCAAAGGAATACCAAGTATTGTGTTGTACCGCAGGTGGATGCCTGATGCTGATACTGCTCTGAGCTGGCCTCTGTTGATTTGTGCTCCAATTATTGTTCTTGTAGACGTTGCATTAGCAAGGATGAACGGAGGGTTTGTTGGTGCCCCCATTTAGAGTAACGTTGACTCTGTTAAACCACTTTTTGGGCTTAAAATGCAACAAGTTTTCTGTAGTACGGGGTATACAAACTATGTGACATCACCCACACAAGATGTGGAGCCATGTAAGATGTAGACAGCGATGCTCTGATGAGAGCAGAAGAAGAAGAGTGTTGGGAGTTTGCCCAGTGATTGGTGGGTTGCTGGTTTGAACCCAGGCTCTTGCAGTCGTTGTGTCCTCGGGCAAGACGTTTCATCCTCCTAGCTCGCTGATGGTGGTGGTTAGTATCAATAGTAAAGGTAAAATGTGATGGATGCATTCCCCAAGGCAGAACTGTCTGATAACAAATGCATCCCCCTCTCCCCCCAGCAAAACAACGTGCTGCCAAAAAAGCTGCCTGAGCATGGTTCAAAGAACACAAAAAAGAAAGATCCCAAGGGGCTGCCCATGTCGAGTCCCTCAATTCCCCAACCACAGTGTGATCAATCAACTGAAGAGAGCACGCCATCGAGTCCAAACCTCAGAAGCTCTGGTCCACAAAGTAAAGGTGCCAGGAACCAGAAAACACCAGAGGTCCTTTGCCTCAGTGCTCCAGAGCAGCATTGGTGGTGGTGGTTACAAACTTACAAAAGAATGATGTGGTTAACAGAGAGATGTCTGATGGTTTTAATCATTCAGTAGGTTTCTGCTTTATTCCTTAACCACCAGGTTCAAAATCCATCTGTTGCAGTTGTTGTGTCCTTTAGTAAGACACTTAACCCGCCTTGCCTGCTGGTGGGAGTTTAGGGGAACGGGAGAGCCAGTGCTCGGCAGCCTTTCTTTGTCGGTGCGCCCCTGGGCAGCTGAATCAGGGTTTTATTGCCACTGGAATCACAACATTAGGAAATAGCTGTGGTACTTGGTGCAAGAATAAATAAATGATAAGCAGAAATTAGAATTAAGAAATTAATACAATGAAATGATAATAATATAGAGAAGCAGCTACTTTATACAAGTCAGTGTAGGTACTGGTCAGAGTGGGTCAGTTCAGGTGCAAACACACAGGGTCGGGTGACTGGAACAAAGCAACTGGAGTGGGCAGTTCTACGATTAACACAATCTACTGTTGTTCCAGCCCTCTATGGTCATGAGTTGGCATCATGACTGGAATAATGACATTCTGCATTCAAGTGGCTAAATTGACGCGGGGTGGGCAATCCTGGTTCTCCAGTGCCGTTATCCAGCATGTTTTAGATGTATCCCTGTTCCAACCCACCTGATTTGACTCAGTAGGTGATTAACATGCTTCTACAGAGCTTTATAATTAGATGAACAGGTGATTCAACCATTGAATTAGGTGGGTTGGAGAAGGGAAACAATCCAAACACGCAGGATTGCCTATCTCTACTCTATAGGGTGGCCAGGTTGTCCTACTGGTAATTCGAAATTTGACATAGAGCTGCTCCTCCTCATAAAAAGAGACGGCTACAGTGGTTTAAGCTTCCTGATAGGATGCTTCTTGATCACCTCTGAAGGTTTTCTGGGCATATTCCCTGAGGGGGAAATTCCAATGGCAGAACTTGCTGGAGGGATTTTATTGCCTCTCTAGCCTGTAGACACCTTTGAGATCACACAGAATAATCCAGGGTAGGTGTGACCAACTCCAGTCCTCGAGGGCTGCCATCCTGTTAGTTTTCTGTGTTTCCTGCTCTACCACACCTGAATGGAGTACTTTAATCATCTCCTTAACTGCACAGGCCTGTGGATTACTCATTTATTTCAACCAGGTGTGTAGGAGCAAAGAAACGGCTAGCGTGCAGGACGGTAGCCTTCGAGGACCGTAGTTGGTGATTCCTGATTTAGGGAGTATCTGAGAAGGCTTCCCTCCTAGACCTGTTACCTCCATGACTGCACTTTGGTCAAGCTGAAGAGAATGGTTGGGTTGATGGATGCTGCACAAAGCAACCGTTCACTTTGTGTGTACGCTTGTGTTTTGAACATTTAATCATAAATTTCTGAAAGACATCCTAATAAAGCTGCACCCAACAGAGTTTCATTTCAGTCATGGCTGTAAACCTTAAGAGATATTTCATCCCTACTGAGGTCATTGGATTTAGTCGGCATCTAAGGTGCTATGGTAAACTTCGATTAGCTGTAAACCCAACACAAAACAGCCCTTTGACTGTCTGAGGTAAACATTACTGGCTGAATTTTGTAGGGCACTGGCTGCAATGCCATCCTTCCCCACTTTCTATTTTCAATCTCTGGCATCTGTATCCATCATCATAACAACCGTGGGTATTACTCTGATGCTGTCTGCCATGTGTGAAAGCAATCAGAGCCAAACCCTGCTGCGCGCGTGCTTGTATGTGTTTATCTGTGGGTGTGTCTGCTTGCAATAGCCACTGGCACCTCATTGCAAAGTCAGTAATGCTACCATCTCAAGTACATTACCCTCTGATCACACAAACACACGCCGATTCACACAATATGTCCCTCACCGTACACTCCCCACCAGCAACATGGCTCACGAGGAGTCAGCTACTGATGAACAAATATTCTCTCTGCTGTGCTGTGTGTGGGCGCGAGCGCTACTGTGTTTATGTGTATGTATTTTACAAACTGGAAATCACTCAGTTGCGTCGATGGCATCCGCCTTCCTGCCCTCCAGCATCGAAGAACATTATTGAAAAGCTTATTAATCATTTACCTCATTAGTGCATGAAGGATCTGTGTTCTGACAAAAGAAATAAGAAGTCTGTCACACCTGCTTTATAAGATTTCTAATACATTGAACTTTTCATGCTCACAATTTCCCTGTGCTTTGTGTGAAGATGGTACAGCAGAGCCTGCCTCTTTAGTGGTCTCCTGCATGTCCAGTCGTCTGACCTAGTGTCCAGCAGCCAACATGGGGCCACTGGTGGCTTTATTGTTCCTTGTGTCTGTTCTACACAGAGATGGAGAGATCGCTTCTGTTAATCATGGTTTCTTTCCCAAATGATACAAATGTGGAATGAAAGGCAATTGGTCGGAAAGAATAGTATACAATGACAATTTGTTAAAACTACTTTTGCAAATAACTAGGGATGGGACTGGATTAAAAATTAATCTAATTATTCAGAGGCTTTATAATTATTTAATCGTGAATTATCGTTTTTTAAGCATTAAAGACTATTTGTGCCCAAGCAAATTTTTAAATAAAAAATGTTAGTGAGGCACAGATGACATACCCACACTTTAATGAGTATATTTATGTAACCACAAGGTTTGTTTGATGACTATAGTATCATTATAAAGTGGGATTTGTTGAGATGTGTAAATATTATGTTTTATTGATGAAGTGTAAAAAAACATGGAACATTTTAAATGTTGTGTACTAAACAGGAGAGGAGCCTGATAACTAAAAGATCTGCCTCCCATCCTAATTTTAGATATTCTGGGAACCACCAGTAAACCTGCAGTCTGAGAGCGAAGTGCTCGGTTAGGAACGTATGGAACAATCAGATCACTGATGTATGATGGAGCTTGATTATTAAGAGCTTTATATGTGAGAAGAAGGATCTTAAAATCTTTTCTGAATTTAACAGGTAGCCAATGTAGGGAAGCTAAGACAGGAGAGATATGATCTCTCTTTTTAATTCTCATCAGAACTCTAGCTGCAGCATTTTAGACAAGCTAAAGTCTTTTAACTACATTCTGTGGACTTCCTGAGAGTAATGAATTACAGTAATCCAGTCTTGATGTAATAAATGCATGAACTAGTTTTTCAGCATCACTCCTGGAAAGGATGCTTCTAATCTTAACAATATTCCGAAGGTTGAAAACTTTCCTGCCCTTGTCTGAGTCTCGATTTTTCTGAGATTTTTTTTGTTGGACACTCTTATCCACACAGCAAAGACAACCCATGATGACATTGCAGCATCTTTCCATTTAACCGTATTTGTCTTTGGTCTTTTCAGGCATAAAAAATCCTCAAACGCAACATATAAACCATTGTAGTGTTTATGAAAAAGACAAAACCTAAGAAACACACTAAAACCAGAAAGCAGCAGATTTTGTCTTTGGTCATTGTCAAAAAAAATGCCAAAGGCAGGTTAGTCTCAGTTCTTCTCTGCATTTCAGAAAAACATCATACTTTCTCCCGCCGGTGTTTCAGGGTAGAAAACTCAAAAAGGCTGAGTTCAGCATAATCGGGAAAGAATTTTCCCATTCCCAGTAATCACAAATCCTTGATTGTAATTGTCGTGGCCAATGGATTTCCAGTAAGTTATTAAAGCAACTCTTAATAAGTTTCTCATTTCCCTGCTACTGGTTTACAGCAATACTACAACTGTCGTGAACAACCCTGCCACAGGCTGCAGTAGCTAACGCCATCAACGGGCTAATGCTAACACAACCATGATACTAAAATAACCCACAAAGTAAAAAGATCCACACTACCAGACAAAAATTACAATTACTTACAAGTCCAGTAGCAACAAAGCCAGGTCACCATCAGACTGTGATTTCGTAGCCTCATTTAGCTCCTCCAGAAGAGCGCAGACTGCATCAATGTTCCCTCTGGTTTTAGCCTTGTGCTTCTCCAATAACAATACTGCCTTACTTTTCCTGTGGACTCCGCCATGATGCCAACAAAAAAGCTAAATTCTTCAGCTTTTTCTTGGACTTTTTATTGAAAGTTGACAAGCTAACCGCTAGCCTTCATGAGCTACCGACACAGTAAACAGCTATTATCGTAAAGCAGGTAGAGATGTCCCAAGTGTTCCTACCCAAACCACAAAACGGTTTCTGGTTAGCAGAGGGCTATGGAGTGAAGTTGCTAACGTTCATGACTCAAGAACAGTTTGAAAGCAATAGCCTAAGGTGTTAAAACTCTTTAGCGTTGCTTTGATTTGAGGTCTGTCACTTTTCCACGTATAGCCAGATTGGTTTGGATGTTTTTCCCCAGAAGTGCACAACCACAAGAACTGTTTCATACGCTTTGCTCAGCGGTCTAATTTTGGTGTCGA
>NC_091759.1:2683554-2748554 GCF_043380555.1 Nothobranchius furzeri | reverse complement strand
GCTGGATCATGCTGCTGCCCCACTGCATTATGGGTAGCTGTCTATAGTTCTCAAAATCCTTAGAAACAAGTACTCAGGACAAATAAAAGTTGCAAAGAGGTCCTTCCACTGAGCGCTGATTTGCTCAGATGTTGCACGTAGAGTTTATAGATGGATGTTAATGTTTTCACTGAAACAAATTTAAAAGGAAACCTTTTCATTCCAGTTCTTTCGCTGTAGAAGCCTTTAGAGCCTTTGCACAAACACGACGGTAAATTCATCCACAGCTCTGAGATTATCCCCTAAAAGATGGTTAAGCTCAGAGGGAAACGGCAACAACACCTTTCATAAAGTTCTTAGCTTCAGCTTTATTCTTTACTTTCCGTTAATACTTTAGTCAGCGCGTGTCAATTCCAAGGCCAGAGAGCCACTTTTATCTGGTTTGCAAGATATTTAGTGTGTTGTAAACGGCTTGCAGGTGTACAAGAGAATTAGAAATAATACAACTCCCATAATGCACTAGGACAGGCTGCAGCATCATAAACCCAACAACTCTTCTCAGTAGTAGTTTTGTCAGGAACTCAACATTAGTTTAATGCTGATGAGAAATCTTGAAATAGGAGTGTGTGCACCTATTAAAAGCACAAGCTGATTTATGTCCATTAAAAAAACTAATACTTGTTTTACTCTTAAATCTCTCCTTCCCTGGCATTTAAGGATACAAACTCACCTTTTGCATCCCCTTGTGCCACCATGTGGGTCTCTACTGCCTCTACAAACATTCCAGACATGAAAAGAAAAAGAGAAATCCACTCATCTTCTGCCAGGGTTTGGTCAGGGTTAGATTTATTAGCCTAAACTGAGCCATTTAAAAGGTCCTTGTTTGTGATGTTTCAAATGGGAAAATATGCATAGAATCCCGACTCACCTCTCCAGGCTGGGGGAGCAGTGGCTCTTATAAGAGACACCCCCCCCCCCCCCCCCCAGGAGCTTCTCATCATATAGCAACCAGTAGAAGGGTGGGTGGACAGGTCCAGCTTCTTGTTAAAGGTGTGGAATTGTGAAAGAACATTTTTAATTATTATTTCTGATTATCTTCGGTCACTCTGAGTGTTTCCATGCAGGCTGAACATGGAAACAGTCTTCTACATCTACCTCCTGCATTAGCTTCTGATAGAAAATGGATGGTGAAATGCTAGGATTTGAAAATCCTCACATTGTGATGTCACACTGTGAAATTGCAAATATGGACTCCGCCATCTTGGCTCATGCCAAGGTTTTAAAAAAATTCTGGGAGGAGACAGAGCAGAGAGTGTCTTGATGATAATGACTTTGCAACATGGCTGAATGTGTTTTGTTAGTCAGTCAGAAGTGAGGTGGGTGCATATCATTAATATTAAGTCATTCACTGCCATTAACGACTAAAGTCGTCATTTGCATTTTTTCTTTACTGTGTGGGTATCAGAACGAGCCCCCGCACCGTGAGAACAAACATCTCAGCTCTGAAGCCGATCTTCATCCGCATTCGTCACACATCACCTGATCAGGAAGCAGAAAATCCATGTGTTAGGAGATCGTTTAGGGCTGCTGCTTTAAAAAAAGTGAGGCGCGAACCGGAAAAGCTTCTGCCGATCGCAATTCAACAACGGATTATGAAAGAGCAGATAAAGCTCAAAACGCGCCGATTCTTCCTGATGTCAGAGGTGAGTCTCCTCTTTGTTTAGGCGTTGACATCATTCTAGCGCGCAACATTCTGTGACTCTTAAAAAAACAGTAAAATGGTGAGAAACGCTGGCAGCGAAGGCCTTTAGCGATCAGGAAACGGCTGGCAGCGAATGACTTAACGAGTAATCCTGCTGTTTTCAGCCCACCTCTGCATCTCAGAACAGGAGCATCATCAGCTTTTTTAATGACTTCACTGATTTACACTAGAGAACTTTTCAAATGTATTGAATAAACGAGCAAACCACACCTTCAAAGTGGCAGAGCCTTGAAACGTCTCATTCTGGAAGGTACCGAAAATGTCAGGATTAAACTACTGAAATCACTTCATGAGAGGGATTTTATGCAAAGAACCAACTTATTTTTTATAGACCAAACGACTATTGAAACTCTCATTTAATTTAAGTTGGCAGTAACAGATATTCTATGCTGATGTTTTCACTTTCAGAATCACTTCTTTTAATTCATTCAGAAATTTGACAATCATTGAAAATCGAACAGAAACATAAATACCGGCAGGTTGAAATTATTCAGAAGTGTAAATCAGCATCGAGAGTGGAAACACAGATTCATGACACAAGTCTAAAGTTTATGTTAGATCTGAGCTACATCGTCTCCTCATGTGGATTATTCTAGAAGTTGTCTAACTCGCCTCTCTGTGGCACAGCTTTCTGCTCACGTTTTAATTATTCTGCAACACTATAAGGTCTGAGTGATTACATAAAACCCCAGATATTTATGCCTGTGTGACTGACTTTATAGAGTGGCATGAATAACCTTGATCGTTGTTTACTTTAGCTAATTTGCTTTTTGAACCCAGTGGGAAAACCCCATAGAGTAAATAACCATAAAAAATAAAAGTCTCTTCCTGTGTGATATACGACCAAAGCCACACTTAAGCAAGTGTTAATCAGCGCTGCATGTTTACGGTGCCCTGCAAAGTTCACCCTCCTGCATGCCTTCAAGAAGGAATGCAACGCTTATTCTTCAACACAAATCCGCATTTGTGGAGTAAAATCTTAATGCTTTCCTTTTCGCTGTGACATTTTCTGACTTTAAAAGCACCGTGCGCGGAAATAAGCCACGGCATCTCCAGCTGGGGCAGAATAATGGAGATAAAATTGCTGAGGAGCCAGAATGTTGAACCAGGCGGTTCTTGGAAGTGAAAGGCTGGCTTTTACAGTAGATTACACCACAGCTATTAACAGGCATGGCGGTGTGTGGGGTGGCTTTGGAAGCAGTTAAACTGCCTATTAGACTATGAAGGACAGTGGCCTAAAAGTACCGTCAGGGGAATCCTAATGCTCCTTAAAATAGTCCCCGGACAACCTCGGAGGGTTTTAATATCACTGTTGTTTCATTTATGAGGAAGCCCTCCGAGAGTGTGGAATTTAATATTAGCATTTAGCTCGTTAATACTCACCTCACATGAACCAATTTACTGTTATTCCACATTTCTAATACGTATTCACTAGAATTCACTTTGTTTGGATCATAGTAAATGAAATAAGTGTTTAAGGATAGCTGTGATTGTGTTTGTAGTAAAAGTTTTTATTTTTCAAAAACTAAATAAAACAGATTCAAATTCCAATAATCTGGTCCTGCAGCTCCATGTTAGCTAAACCCCGTCTTTCCGTTATATCAGTGCAGCTTGTCCCTTCTCCACAGTGATAAACTGCGGTGATCCCGGCGTTCCCGCCAACGGCCTTCGCTATGGAGAGGACTTCACGATTGGTCAGAATATTTCCTTCCAGTGCCAGCCGGGATACAGGATGGAGGAGGACGGGTCACCTGTCAGGATGTGCACCCAAAATGGGACATGGAGTGGAACCATGCTGACATGTACAGGTACTATAGACATCCGTTTCTGTGGAAACGTTATTATAGAAATGACACAATCTAGACAAGCAAAAAGGATTTAAAGGCATCGAGATCCAAAAGGTGCACAAAACATTCAACTCAGACCAGGATGATCGATCGTTGTTGGCATCTTTTTATGCAGGAGCGCAGAAAGACGATTCAGAATTTACAGGGCTTTGGTTTTAAATGACGTCAGGGCTGAAAGCTGTCTCCCACCCTCTTCCTCTTTTCCAGCGGTGACCTGCGCAGCGCCCCCTGCCATCAGCAGCGGGGTGCTGCAGGGCAGTGACTTTGAATGGGGCAGCAGCGTGAGCTACAGCTGCTCACCTGGATACGAGCTCTCGTTCCCGGCCGTCCTGACCTGCGTGGCCAATGGCACCTGGAGCGGCATGCTTCCTCAGTGCTTACGTGAGCCACACACACAAGCTTGCACGTGCACTATCCGTCACAGCGGGAGGGCAAATACTTTGTGCCCTCGAGTGTTCCAGAATAGCGAGCACATGTCAGCGTTTTTTCTCTTTGTAACTTTGCGTGTTTCTGTGTTTGCAGCCAAGTTTTGTGGTGACCCGGGGACTCCAGTTGGTGGTTTCAGAGAGGGGCGGAGTTTCATCTACCAATCAGAAGTGTCCTTCACCTGTTCTCCACCTTTAATACTGGTCGGCACGGCAACCAGGCTGTGTGAAAGTGATGGTACCTGGAGCGGAACGCAGCCACGCTGCATCGGTAACTTCAGGCATTTTTGCACATTTTGGTGTTTATTTTTTACAAGAAAATCCTAAAAGCTGGTCACCCCTCCATAGTTCTGCACCACACATTAAATTAGATTTTTTAAAAGTAATAGCAGGCCGTAAGGTAGAGTTACATTAGGAACATTATAACTAAACACCTATTAATAATAATTATATCACAATTTAGTTCTTAAAGAGCAAGTCACCCCCAAATAAACTTTTTTTTTTGCTGATAAACTAAATAAACGAGTGTCTAATCGTGCTGCAGACACGTGTAGTCAATAATTTGGCACTTCAGTGCATCTTAGTTAAAATTTAAATATTCTGCCTAAAACTGTCAGTGTTGTGCCGTTGTCAGGAAAAATTCTGCACTGTATTTGAATTTAAATCTGCCACCGCTATTGGCTAAGAGGTATGCTACGATGTAAACTGGTACATTATGATGTCACAGTGCTGTCGTGAGCCTGTGTGTGTGTGTGTGTGTGTGTGTGTTTGTTAGCAGCTCCGCCCTCTCGGTCTGCCAGGCAACAGCATTTGTTGCATTTTTCCAACATGAAGTGGGAGTGGAGTTAGACTCTGATAGGGGGTGACTTGCTCTTTAATCTACTGCTTTGTGAACTTTACTGATGTTTTCTACATCCCTGTGATTGATTTGTCCCAATTTCAGCTATTTAATCTGAGATGATATAATTTTCAATAACAGAACACTGTCTGATATTAATATTATTTCATTTTTATGTAAAAGTCCTCATTAAAACTGACTAGTTTTCGTGGATATCTGAAACCTGACATGAAACCTTTTAAAGTTAGATTCCGTTGGTTATCTGTGAAAAAAATCTGTTAGACTTAAAAAATCAACTTTTTCTAGACATTGAATTAATGACATTTTTAATCTGTGTAATTATGTATTTGAAATTTTATTTTTACGAAAAATAAAACACCAGCAACTATTTGATCTGTAAAAGTTTAACAGAAGAGGTGACCTCCTGTTGACTCAAGCCAAAGCCGTAGCCACTCGATCAAGTCGACTCCTCACTAGTCACGTGATCAGAGAAGCGTCATTTGATTGGCTAAAACCCATTCAATGCAATGAAGCCAACTCATTTATTTAATTTCTTGAATTTTTGCAGATGACATTTTTTGTTCATTTATTTTGAAGTTAAAATATTCAATGTCTAAAAAAAGTCAGATTCTACTGAAACTGTATTTTTTCCATGAAAATGGAGCATCTGAAATTCAGACCAAGATAAATTTCAAGGGTTAATTGCAAAAACACGTAGAGCATATCTACAACACTAAACTTAAAGAAATGTCAGTGTTTTTGCAGTTTTGACTAATGCAAAAGTGTCATAAATACCAATTAACTGTTATTCTAACAAAATATTTTTTGCAATTATGTCAAATTAGTTTGTTGGGACATTGTAAAATCCATTTTTGTTTATTTTTCTGTTTCCTATTTTCATAATCAAATATGAAATTCTAGAAACTAAAATAAACCACAAGGGAAAAAACAGCTCTGATAAAAGAATAATAAAGGTTTAATAATGCCTTCAATTGTATGTATATAGAACTGTCTGGCCAGGTTGAGTAAACGGGGTGGCATCCCCCCCCCCTCCCCCGCCCCCTTTAGTGACACCCCTGTTTAAGTACATTTAACACAAAAACTTGCTTCCAATCAACAAAAGCTGACCAAGACATGTTCAGCATGACAGAACATTTCCATTTGAACTCAAGCATCTGGCTTTGAATCCATCAGCAGATATTAAGACGAGTAGGCAGGAACATTTGGGTATTAGGACAACTTGACAGCACCTTTTTCAACATATTTATAGACTATTTGATCTAAATAAGTCTCCAGCTGCTTCACAATATAGTAAAGGTGTTTGAAACCAACTAGGCATTGATTTAAAACTCAGGCGATGGCTTTCTAACAGTTCCTGACTTAATCATCTTCAATCATTTATTTCCCCCCCCCCACCAATGAGCTGGAGCACAGCAGAGACTCCCCCGGCAGGGGTGTCCTCCCCACTTCAAAGTCTGGGATCAAATTAAAAGGCGGAGCTGCTCGGGCCACTGGAGCAGCCAAAGTTCTGAGTGAGATTTCCTCTGGAGGTCATCCTCGTAAAATAAATATCTTCTTTTAAATAACATATCAAAGCATAAGATTTCAGACTGGTGTTTAATGTCGTCCCTTCGCTGTACATGTTTCCTTATAATTAATGACATGAGACTGTGGTGTAACCAGAACCGCCTCCACGGAGCGTCGCTGTTCCCATGACCCCTCCTGATGTATAGAACGTTAGTTTACTCCATGAAAGGATGTTTAAAGCTCTTAAATCAAGCTGATGATGGGTGTAAGCACCCTTTACTTTACAATTAGCTTTCATTCTTTCACTTCCACTATTTTAAAGTAACATCTTGGAGAAACGGCCTCTGCACTTCTGTGGAGTCCAGTTTGATCATGCTTAGATCAGGATTTGATAGGTGGACATCACTTCCTGTTGGTCATATCAGTTCTACAGCTCCTTATTCTTCATTACAACAGAGATCATTCTTATAGACCAATCAGATTTTTTGGTGGAAAAATATCTACTTGAACATTTCAGCATCAAGGACACCTGTAATCAGGACTTAATTCCAACTTAATCTGGAACTGCTGCAGAACATCCTCCGTGCTTCACCATTAGACCACTGCTCTCCAGTCTGGTGATAACAGTTTTGTGATTGTTGTTCTAAGTCAAAGTTTATCCTTTTTTAGCCAGACTTGTCCAAACAGTACATGGATGCCTGGTCTAACACGCCTCTGAGCTCGGAGCTGATACAGTTTCAGTTTCAAAAGGAAGTAAGCCTGACGTGTCTTTCATCTCTGTCTCCTTGGCCTACCTTTTCGTCCACTGTCCTCAGCATTGCCAGTTTCTTTCAGCTACTTTCTAAGAGCAAGAACAGAATATGTTGAAACATCCATCTGCTTTGAACTCTCTCCCTGGGAGAGACTAGCTGATGAGGTAGAACTAGCTATGTCTTGTGGCTTAGCTCTGTCTCATCGTTGTGTCTGACCTTTGAGGAATGTCTTCTACAATGCCCCCTTGATAGCAGAGTTCAGTTTGAAAGAGGACAAATTATGACTTCTTGAGTCAAAATTTCAACACATTTATGAAGTTCTTTGCTATAAATTCCTCTTGATTTCAGCAGTTTTATTTTTGACCGTTTAAGTGCCTTCCAAAATGAGCTGTTTCAGGGCTCTGTCACTTTAAGGAAAACAAGCAGCTACTGGCCACGTCTTCCTACCCCCTCATTGGCTGCTATAAGCTGAGAATCTCCAATTCCGTGAGGGGCTCAGAGTAGAGCAACAGGTGAAGGGGTTTTTGTGACATCACAAACAGGGACTTTTTAAACGGCTCATTTTAGGCACATAATTCCTCAAACCGAACACTAAAAGAAAACAGGTGGGAGTTTTTTACATGTCTGAAGTGATTTTAGAGGTAGAAGAGGCCCCAGGAGTGAGTTTAACATAATAAATCCTTTTTAAGCCATAATTCTTTTGGATCTATAGGCTGGACTTTTATACATCTTGTCATAATTCTAAAAGAATAAATGTGTGCATTTTGTCGCTGTACCAGATGATCACGGTGTGGCTGTTGAACGTATGGTTCTGTGGATAAATAATAACTACAGGCCCATTATAGAAGTTCTGGTTAATAAAGAAGCATGTTTAAGAACAAGCTCTGAGGGTTTCTTTAGCTTCAAATTACAGCTTTTTCACAGTTAGAATCGATATTTTAGACATTTAACTTTCCAAAACCTTATAAAGGTTTTGATTTCAGTTAATTGGCTTTGCTTCCTTCCAGCTCTCTGTCCACCAGAAGAACTCTAGTGGACCATTTCATAAAGGTCATTCGTGAGCTTGCTGATTAAATATTATGGTGGCATGATGTTTCACCAATGATTGTCACTCACAAATTGCTGTTCTGTAGGCCCTCGAGTGAGCCGTGTGACATGTGATCTTATGGATGAAATGAACCAAATGTAACGGGAGAGGAAATTGCAAAAAGTGGTTCATATGTTGATTTGGTTGAATACATTTTAAAGTGGTCTGCACCTCAACTGTCTGGCTCACTGGGAAACTGAAATGACTGGTCACCTACAACCCAGATGAAGAAGGGAGATGTTTATCAAGGTTATGTAGCCAACAGGACCTCTGCATTGTCCAAAGATCGTAGAGAAAAATCCATGATTCAAATGTATGTCTCTTGTAATTCATATGGCTGGAAAGCAGGGGTGGATACAGGACTGAACCAGAGCTGGGGGCTTAGCCCGTATTAGCATGTGCAAAAAAATAGGTGTTTTTTTATATTATTACAACTTTTAAAAGTTTAAAGCACTAGTTTCTAAGGAGGCAGCCTCGGCGCTTGCCACATGGGTGCCCTAAGCAGACTCATTTTGCTGGCCGATCTGCTCAGTGACAGATGGTGTTCGTGTTTGAGAAGGAGATGTTTTTTACTTGTTTTCGTGTAAAAGTGCAATTAAGCACATCCTAATATTCTCTGAGTAGAACCAAAAGTAAACTTATCTCCTCGTTGCGCGATCATCTTTTTCATCAAAAAGCTGAAATGTCTCCTCAGCCTTCATTAGTTTCTACAGGAGCGGTTCAGCACTAAATCAAACAAATCAGCTGTGTTCACGATCTAAAACAGGTGTGGGGATCCCTGGTCCTTGAGGGCCGGTATCCTTCATATCCTTGCTCCAACACTTCTGATTAAGTGGTTGAATCTCCTGTGCAGCAGCTCATCAGGCTCTGCAGAAGCCTGTTAATCACTTGCTGACTGAAATCAGGTGAGCTGAAGCAGGGTTCAAACAAAATTATGCTGGACAGTGGCCAATCGATGATCGTTAATCTGAGCCAGCATGACGAACAAGGGAAGCGAGCGGCAGCGGAAAGCGGGGGCGGAACGGAGCGAAGATAGTGGAATTTTGGGGTAAGGGTCTACGTAGGGGGCGGGCGTATTATGTGAATGGACCCATCTGATTGGCCGCATATCAGAGGGGCTACATTTGATTGGTCAAATAATACTTCCGCGTAAAAAACAGAGCTGGTTTACAAAAAGTTGATATATGACACGGATGGAAATGTTTGAACCAAACATTTATCACCATTTTTGACGTGCTTTGCGATGGGCCTATCGCACGTCCTGTTATCGCGATGACGATAATTTTTCGGTATATTGTGTAGCTCTAGTTTTAAGTTTCAATTTATGTCCAGAGTTTGAAAAAGTTCAAAAATACATTTTAGAGAAAGGGAGAAAAGTCTTTCTATTGGCTCTTTCAAGTGTTAAATGGAGTCCTTTTAAGGTTCTTCTGGATGTAAAACGTCACATATTAGTTGTATGAAATGCATTTTAAAATGTATAGCTCATAAAAAATTTGACAGAATCCAAGGATTGAAATCTTTGCCTCTGGGGAGAGGCTAAACTAAGTTCAGTTTTAAAATTTGGATCTAAAGGTCAAGATTGTTAACAGGCAGTAAAGTCGTTTCTGGGTCAGCCCACCACCACGTGAACAGAAGCCCTTCACAAATCGGTTTGAATGAAATCTTGTTTTGTGACAAATTCAGGCGTTTGGCTCCGCTGGCAGCACGTGATAAGTCACACTGTGCATCCAGCACTTTACCACCGCCATAAAGTCTAATGTTCCCTGTGAAATAGATGATCTGAAATTAGAGGGCTGCCTGTGAAGTGTTGCTTCATTCATGTAGAGCCTTCATCTAGAACAGCTGAAAAAGAAGTAGTTACAGTTTGCTGCCAGCGAGGGGAAATCTGTGTTTTGTTTCCTAATTGGCTTCTTCTTTTTTTTAGTCTGAAACTGTTAGTTACACACAAACAAAGTGATTTTTAACTTTGCGTGTGTAGGAGTGACTGATTAGTGGTGGTGTGTGTGATGTGTGCTACTGTGGGACAGAACCAGAAGGAGTTTTGAGCTAAGGCAGCTTGCTCTTTAAATAAGACAGACGAGGCAAGAGGGGAGGCAGACGAGGAGATAGAAACGGAGAAAGGAAGGAGCCGTTCCGATGGAAAGGTACAGGAAGAGAAGGAGTGGAGAGGTGGAGAGTGAATCTGTCATTTTGGAGGCTGTATTGAATCTGCTCTGCGTCAGGATGTGCTCTACATGCTGATGACCCCCCCCCCCCCCCCCCCCCCCACACACACACACACACACACACACACACACACACGGGACGCCCAGCTTCGTTTTCCAGTGAAGTACTACTGCCCCCTGCTGTCCCTGTAGTGTGCATAGTCCCACTGTTACCATGACGACATGGGAGAGAGAAATAGACTTGTAAAAAGCTGCTGTACATTTATCTCTCTCTGAGATGTGGTGTGTCTTTACTTACTCTGTTGGGATTCCCGTTTCTCTCCAGAGCCGACCAAAACCAGCTGCGATAACCCCGGAACGCCACGCTACGGCTCCTTAAACCGGACCTACGGATTCAAGGTAAAACGTGTCCCAAATGTCAAAGTAGTTAAAGTTTGCTGATGCTGTGGTGGCTCGTTTACTGGGAGACAAATGCAAAGTGGAAACTTGAAAAATGAGCAAAAACACACTAAAAAAAGAGCTGAAATCCTAAAGAAAATCTTCCTTCAGCTTCAAAAACCTGTTGGTGACGCCACGGAGGGTTTGTCCTGTATTTGTTTAGTCCGCACCGCCATGATTTCTGTGAAAAATTCCAGTGTGTTGTGAATTACCGTCATAGGCATGCCAGGCCTATAGGTGGCAGTAGTTCACCAAACTGTTGACCACTGAAAAACATTCTTTGGACATGGAATAACTAAGTGGCGGGAAACACCGGTCCTTAACTTCATGTAAACCCGGGTCTTGTCTTGTTTTTGTGGCACTGATGATTTACGCCCACTGGTAAAAACTGACAATGGAGAATAAAAACGCTCAACAATGACTTTTGAATAAACAGCCACTGTTGCACTTTGATGCCTAGTCGCTGCTGCGCTATCGTGTACTCAACATTTCTGTGGCGAGGTCATCTGTACATATTTCAGAGTAATCGTTTGCTGGAGTAAGTGTCACTGTCACAGCCTTCCACTGCCATGAAGGGTACTTACACTCTTTCCACAGCTTGAGGGAAGAAAAAGTCTCCTTGCAGCTCTCTTCATCTTTGTGCTTTTCTCTCTCACACACTCTCCACCCAGGTGGGGAGCGTGGTGTCATTTCAGTGCCATCCAGGTCATTTGCTTCAGGGATCTTCTTCTAGAACCTGCCAGCCTGATCTGACGTGGAGTGGAATACAACCGGAGTGCATACGTAAGACAGACACATCTCTTCAACTTGATACCTCTTCACCCGACTCCACCCATCCGACAAGACTCGTTAAAGAGAACATTGTAACTCTCCATCCTCCAGCCCACGCCTGCAAGCAGCCAGAGAGCCCACTCCATGTGGACGTGGTGGGAATGGATCTGCCAGGGTTCGGCTACACCTTGGTGTACAGCTGTCAGCACGGGTACTTCCTGGCCGGGGGATCTGAGCACAGAGTCTGCAAGAGTGATGGCACTTGGACTGGAAAGATGCCAGCGTGCAGAGGTATGTGAGTCACGTCACTGAATTAAGTGCATTTGTTTGATGGCCAAAGCAGTTCCACTAAACAGAAGCGTCTCGCTCAGGGACGACCATCTGGAGCTTCACTGCTAGAGTGGACGAATGGAAAAGCTGGGGTTTTGTCTTTTCGGGAGGTTAGCTTCCAGCGAAAAGCAACAACCAGGATCTGAACAACTTCCTTAAGTCTGGTTCACACGGCAGGATAATCGTGCCCATTTTTGAGCAGCGCCTCCTGGTGCTGTCCATCTTCGTAAGAAGACAACTGTTCCCTCTGAGCTAGTAATCAGCGTTCTGTTTACATTTACACTGGCTAAGAAAATCTTTATCAATAAAATAGCATTTATATTCAACTGTTTTTAATAATGCCATAATGGGATATTCCACCCCTAAGAGAAATTTAGCCTATTTCCATATTTTCCAGAGTTAGATAAGTGAGAAAAACAGTATTTTTAACAGTAATTCTCCTGGTCTGGCAGCACTCCGTCTGCTTTAGCTTAGCACAGACAATGGAAGTGAATAGCAGCAACTAGCATTTTGAGTGCAAACGTGATTAAAATGACTCAAATGATACCAAGTATTCCCGATGAGCTCAATAATCAGGTCGGCTGCAAATGAAAAGTAAGAAGTAACATAAAGGATTTGCAGGAGCCGATTTAAACTTGGGACTACATTACGACAAATCATCGCTGTAAACCGCCGCGGTCGAAAAAGCCACCAGCAACTGAAGAACACGGCAGTCCCATCCATATTTAGTGAAAAATCAAAAGAAGTGCATCAGTACTATCTGTAAGTGGTCTTTTATTTCATCTAATTCATTGAGAGTTGCTGGGCTAGGGTGAGGGTTAGGGTCTGAGAGTTGGACTGGTCCTTACCGCCATCTTTAACTACCAATATTTCATTCATTTGTCATTAATATGTTGCACAACTACACAGTGGTGTAATTGAGGAAACGGTTTAAAACTGCTGACCCAAATCGATAGATCACTAGCCTGGCCATGACTAACACACAGATCTCAGTCGTTGGGTGACTCTACGGTTGTCTCCACATGCTATCGGACAACAAACAGTGTGACGCTCTCATTACGCCAGTCAACGGGGCGGTCTGCCATACGTCGTTGTAGAAGATGCAAATAAAGGACTTCAATACCTTTATCTGCTCTTGACTCAAAGAAAAGCTCAAGTCTAATTGACGCCAAAGCCGTTTCAAACAAGCCACCACCAGTTTTTGGTAAGGCACAAGACTGCTCGGGCCTGCTGAGGCTTCTGTGAAACGAATCATGAATCAATACACAGCACTAGCCCCGCCCCTTCGCACAATCCTAAAGAGATGCTCGATTACCATAAAGGCTTTAAAAATGATCTCATCAAATATTTCTGCTGTGTGTTATTAGCGCTCTGAGCACGAATCTGGGCTTTTCGGTGCGTTTAATTTTTAGGGATAAACTGCTAAATGTGATATTGAGCCATCCAGAAAGCAAAGTTCACACCACGCGCCTCCTTATGCGCCATGCTTGTTTACTTCAAAATTATGTCTTCTCTCGGAAGATTTCCTTCCTCCACACCTTTTCCATGATTGCACATTAATGCAAACACTGCTGGCGGATTTTTCTTCTGGTCAGCGGACTGGGAAAGGAAACTAGGAATAAAAATGTTGTAAACTGACAATTAGTCCTTGTTCCAATTGATGTCCAGCTCAAACAAAAGTTGTAGACTATCTAATTTTAAGTGTCTGCAGCCTAAACAGTAACTTCCAGATAACAAAGTCTTATATCTGCTGCTTCACTGGCATTATTCATGGGTCTTTTTTTTTCTACGCTCTTGCCTTTTATGCTGGTTTGAAAATAAAACATTCCTGAAAGGGCAGATATAAAAGTGGAGTTTCCCCGGGATGTTCATGCGGTGTCAACTCTGAAAATGATTGAGCTTGTGTGAAGTTTGCTGCATTGACAGGAAATGCTAACAGATGAAGATTCCTTTGTGTGAAAGAAAATGGAAAAGGGGGGGAAAAAATCAGCCCACCCTGGAGAAGTCTTAAACCGGGTCACTCTGATCCTATTGGAGTTTCTGGGACATGAGCCTTTTCTCTTTGCTCATAGGAAACAATGGCTGTGTCTTAAAACTGCTTTAACCTATTGTGTGTCTCTCTTTCTGCAGCTGGAGAAAAGAAGAAACCAGTGAAACCAGTAACAGGAACGCCCAGCCCAAAACTCCATGGTCAGAGCCCTTTATTATTTAAAAAAGTGTCCATTTATTCTGTTTCAGCTTGGTTTAATTTATTGCTCCACAAAACGCCCGTTTCCACTATCAGAACTTCCAGGTACCAACAGAGTACCTGCCTTGGGGAATGTACTCTGAAATGTCCCGGTAGGGTTGCTGAGCAGGACTTGTGCTCCCTGTAAGACTGAGCCGCCATCTTGGATGGGTCTCCCTTCGCCCCCAGTGCATTTATTTCCCTGAAAAACACATTTTATTATGATTTTTTAAAACAAAATCCCAAAAACTAGGCTGCACAAAATACAGGCATAGTTGCCCACTGTGCATGGTTTGGAGAGTGAAGAACCCACCCAATATCGCTGTTACACTTTCCAGCATCCAATGGTGTGTCTACGTATTCATGTCCTTGTTTGTAAAAACAGAGTCGCTGGTGAAGCACAATGGGAAGAAAAGCGATGGAAACAACCCCCCCAGGTGCCATAATTTGGCGATTCTTCTGGTTGTTAATGGCTGCTTTTTTAATCACACAGCCACTCTCTTTATTAACTGACTTGCAATGCCCGTGGATGTGTTTTAGTGCTAATCAGTCACTATATGCTGACATTTTAGCACAGTCCTGAAAGGGCCAATTTGTATGGAACCACAACAGCTGCGAGAACCCAGATTTTGAAAGTTCCCTAATGCTCTTTGTGATACTTCTAAACCTTTTTGTGTTTTTGATGCACACAGAAAAACAAATGATCCACTGTGGTATTCTTGCTTGCTCTGCTACAGTTTTGCTCGCTTCTGTTTTACAGCTGAGCCTCTTTATTCTGCTGCTTTAGCCTCTCGTTGAACCCGAACATCCTCAAGTCTGCCAAACAGAGCCTCTGGTTTTCCTGCTGTGAAGACATTACATTTACACAGACACTTTTTATCATTTACATTTTTATTGTAGTAAATTCTGTGCATTCTTATATTCATTTGTAGTGGTGCCGCCTGCTCTTAAGAGATTCACCGATTTGCACTTGTAGCTGCGGGATGGTACCACCACTAAGACATATGGGAAAAGATGCGTCAACGTAGCACATGTGCCAAAAACTTGGCTAAACACTGGCAGATTTCCCAAAAAAACTAGGAAGTCTAAAAATCAAGACAGAAATAAACAATCCTCCATGATCATCAACATGCTTTGATGAAACTATACTTACATTATGAATCGGTGCCAGAAAGACAGTCAGCTGCTAAGGCGTTCACCAGGGCTGTGTACTGTCCCCTTTGAGGTGTCTGTCACCGTCCAAAACGAGCATTGGTAATAGTCTAACCTTTAATCACTTCATGAAACAATGTTACCCCATATTTAAATATTGTATAATGTCGAGGCAGCAATCTGATTTTTATCTCTAAGAGACCCAATAAATCAGAAATTTCCTGACACGCCTGCCCTCTTTTTGTGAAGGCAGCGGTCTCATCTCTGCATTTTCCTGACATGCTAGATGTTGTTTTAATAAATACAGTAGGTCTTTGACAATCAAATGCTGTTTATACTTTACATAGATATAAGCAGGATTTTGTTTAAATATGGGTATAAATGTCCTAGATGCAGAAAATCCCAAAACGGGCTCATTCTGACCTCAACGACCAAAACTCATTGAAAAATCTTTATCTTTCCCTTGTTTGTTTCCACAGTTCCGGACGATGTTTTTGCGCCAAACTACATATGGAAGGGTTCCTACAATTACCGTGGCAGGAAGCAACCTATGACACTGAGCATCACCAGCTTCAACTCCACAACAGGGAGAGTCAACGTTAGCCTTAGCAATGGCAATCTGGAGCTGCTCCTGTCAGGCATGTTGTGTTACGATTCCACATCAAGCGCTCTACTTATTACTATCTGCAGAAGGGAAAATAGGTTATGTGATGATAATGATATGTTTATGGTACCGTGCTATACTACTGCTGTATTAATCCATAAATATACACACACATTAGGTGTAATGTCGAGCTCCTTCTATCAACACTATTACTGGCGCTTCCTGCTTTGTAATGGCGGATTATTGGTCCCTTAAACTCGATGAGCTGCAAGTTTCACACACATATATCTGCACACACATGCATGCATAACTCCACATGGGTCCTTTAACAGCCTCAGTTAGGGTTAGGACTCTAATAAAACAAATCCTGGTTCCTGAAGTGTCAGAGAGCCTCAAAACCATAATGAAAAAGTCCGCTGGCTTAAAAGAACAGCTTTAGATCAATGCCAGCTAAAGCTGCACTTCCACAGCCATTGAAAGGCCAGCGGCCTTTTACAGCAGCACTTCTGCCTTTAATATCCGAGTCGTGCGTCTGCAGCTTGAATGTAAGGCTGGAATCAGAACACGCAGAGACATTTGCTGTCTAGCTTAGCATAAAAAACCAGTGTTATGGGAAAACAGACGTCTGCTTAAGGTGAAAAGTGTTCCTGCTGACACTTCTAACCCTGTCTGACACGATGAATCACGATGATGCGTAATATTTGAGGGAATTGGATGCACATTTGCGTCAAAATGTTCCATCAAGTGCCTCTTAGTTTCCCCAGTTAAACTTTAATAAAGGTTCAAAGCATTTTGCAGCTGCGCTGACACGTTTATCTGCCTTTTTCAGGAGTCTATAAGACTTCAGAGGCCAGACTGATGCTTCTGATGTATCAGGTGAACTATGTGAACCAGGGGACCCAGATGAAAGATTCAGCCATCTCTCCAGCGAAGATCATGGACGACTCATGGACTATGGATGGATTTGTAAGTTTCATCTGATCATTGCATAAAAAGTTTTCCTCAATGGATAGGTCAGGGTCAGTTTTGTATACGGTTCTAAATAATTATCTGTCTTAAGGGAGAACTTACATTTGAGAATAATGAAAAAATCCAGACACAACACTTTTTCAGGAGTTAGGGGACATTTTTTTATTTGATCTCAAACTTGGAACCAGAAAAAACAAATATTGGCTGATGTTGGCATTATGGTTAAAATGAGACCAGCTGTAGAGCAAAGATCATCAATACCCATAACGCCGTGCTTTGACCCGGCTCAGGCAAGAAGAAGAGGAACATTTTAGAATCACCAGATGTGGGAAAATTAAGGCTCAACAACAATAGTGAAGTTAAGCTGAGTAACACAATTAGGACCTCCTAGCAATAGCTAACGTCACTAAAAGCCAACCAAACTCCAATAAGGAGTGGTCCACATGATCCTGATGTAGCTTCCACCGTTGCCCTGGGTGTGTTCTCATTGTTCGATGTCAGCCGGGGGTCTTAAGTGCTCAATAAGCGGTGACAGGGCTGGTCACGATATTTGTGTAGGACGGTCAGAAACACACAAAGTGTGTTTCGGGCATACCACATAACAAAGCATTTGCGGTCTCTAAACAACGTACTAACTGTAACAATTAAATTTACATATTATTTAATGAACCATAAAATATGAGATTCCATAAAAACTATGAAATCAATCTTATGGACCTGTGGACAACTTAAACCAGAAGATCAGAACTTTTTATTGCAGGGATTATGTAACACTTCGTATTAACTCAGAGACAAAGGAGAGTCAAGTTTTAAAAGTTTAAAGATTTATTACTAAACAAATTAAAACTAGACTAACTTTAAAAGCTAAACGTATGGTGTAACTAAGGTGAAGTGAGACAGAGAATGGTGTAGTGTGGAATGTTGTTCAGAACCAGCAAATCCGGGGAAACGATTAGTTCTGATGGGAGTGAAGGTGATGTTTTCGCGCTAAGCTTTGGTTAGGAGGTTCATAAACACATTGAGACGCCATTCTGTCGGTCTACGCACCCTTGGCGGAAGTCCCCGTCTAGATCAGGAGGTGTAGAGGTCCAGCTTGGACCTTTCTGGAGCTAAAGCCTGTAGAACAGTCGCGGTCGCCAACCAGTCCAGTCTTTGAGATGCTTCCGGGTCACAACAGTTTTATTGGCATCTAACAAGACCCAAAACGGGGTCGTGATGGTTCAGCTTTTATTCTGAAAGGAACCGTTGCAGCAGTTGTTACAGCAGCAGATTTTATCCAGCTTGTCGTTGTTTTTTTCGGCTGAAGAGGAAAGTTATGGATTGGCCACTCCGACAACTTCTCTAGAAAGCTTTGAACTCGAGTTAAAGATGACGCGGGCATAGTTTTATGGTCGAATGAAAAGAGGACAGATTTACCAAACACCACCAAAACCACGCCTCCGTCAGATCTGGAAGATTCTGATTGGATCAGTAAAAGCAATGTGTGATGTACCTTAACCTTTCGTGTGATCAGTCTCTAGTGGAAACATTTAAAGTTATATTACTTATTATATTCTGTAGGATTATAATATCAAGTAATTAATATTTTCATTTCACAAATTTTATTTTTGACAAAAACTTTGATTAGCTTATTAAAAATAGAGTTCTTTGATTTAGTAAAAAGAAAGAGTCCTTTGTCTTCGTTCTTCTCTTGTGCTGGAAAGAAAAACAGGTTTAGAAGCAGATGCACGAGACCTTGCTGAGGAGAGGGGGGAAATGACTTTTAGGTGGAAAACAGTCATTTCATTCAGTTACATAACACTTGTTAGGAACTGGATTGCAAAATCAGAAGGTTTGTAGACACCTAACTAACACTGCAGTAATGTCCATTGGTGAGGTCACATCTGATTGGTCGAGTCCTCAACGGGCCAGTCTTGATTGGTGGGTTGGTTTGAAGCACACTGGCTGGAGTCCAGGAACTTGTCCTAATGGTGGAGCATAGCACAGAAGGTCACCGGCCGTAACACAATCTATACAATAACTATGGTGATGTAATACTAATGATCAACTGTTTAATGAAAACTTTGAGGCTCTTTTTGTTGCATCGCCTGATGTGGTGATTCAGTCATTTACATGGAAAAGTTCACAAATACAGCACAGCTTCTTCTGGAAATAACCTAAGAATCAACTTTAATCCCAAAACGGTGGTGTTCTGCTTCTGAATGGCCCTAAGATACGCCACCGCAGCCTTGTGTTTGATTATGGAGACGGTGTTTCTTCGTAACTCAACCACTCTGTGCTCTCTCCAGGTTTCAGCAGAGCCTGATGGTTCCAGCTACGTATTCCAGGGTTTCATTCAGGGAAAGGACTACGGACAGTTCGGACTGCAGCGACTCGGTATTTCTTTTATATTTTATTCTGATGAGGCTCAAACTGCACAGACAAAGCTAAACATGATTTTTCAGAGTATAATCTTCTATTTAACATTAAAAGGGTCGTTTTGGTCCATCACAGGTCTGAACACGTCAGAGAGTCAAAACTCACCACCCCCCCAGCTCGGTACCAACAGCAGCTCTGTGGCCATCGCTATCCTGGTGCCTTTCTTCGCTCTGATCTTCACTGGCTTTGGCTTTTATCTCTACAAACAGAGGTATGAGAACAGACTAATAATCCTGCAACGTTACATCTCTTCTGTCTCCTCTTCATTAACATTTTAAGACCGGTTATTGCAGCGGTGCTAAGAGACGGTAGAAATCTGGTAGAAAGCAGGACCCCAAGGCGTTCCCGGACCAGATTGGAGATGTAACCTCTCCAACGTGTCCTGGGTCGACCCGGGGGCCTTCTGCCGTCAGGACATGCCCAAAACACCTCCCCGGCGAGTGGTCCAGGAGGCATCCTGACCAGATGCCCAAACCACCTCAACTGGCTCCTTTCGATCCGGAGGAGCAGCGGTTCTACTCCGAGTCCCTCCCGAATGTCCGAGCTCCTCACCCTATCTCTAAGGCTGAGCCCGGCCACCCTACGGAGGAAACTCATTTCGGCCGCTTGTATCCGCGATCTCGTTCTTTCTGTCATTACCCAAAGCTCATGACCATAGGTGAGGATTGGGACGTAGATCGACCGGTAAATCGAGAGCCTGGCTTTCTGGCTCAGCTCCCTCTTCCCCACGACAGATCGGCTCAGCGTCCGCATCACTGCAGACGCCGAACCAATCCGCCTGTCGATCTTCCGATCCCTCCTACCCTCCCCCACAGGGTGCCCCTGGGGACACGGTCATAAGCCTTCTCCAAATCCACAAAGCACATGCGGATTGGTTGGGTAAACTCCCATGCCCCCTCCATCACCCTTGTATAGAGCTGGTCCACAGTTCCACGGCCAGGACGAAAACCACATTGCTCCTCCTCTATCTGAGATTCAACTATCGATCGGACCCTCCTCTCCAGTACCTTGGCGTAGACCTTTCCAGGGAGGCTGAGGAGTGTGATCCCCCTATAGTTGGAACACACCCTCAGGTCACCCTTCTTAAAGATGGGGACCACCACCCCGGTCTGCCACTCCCTAGGAACTGCCCCCGATGACCACGCAATGTTGTAGAGACGTGTCAACCATGACAGCCCTACAACATCCATAGCCTTGAGATACCCAGGACGAACCTCATCCGCCCCCGGGGCTCCGCCGCTGTGTAGTTGTTTGACTACCTCAGCAACTTCTGCCCCCGAGATCGGACAGTCCATCCCCAGGCCTCCCAGCTCTGGTTCCTCCTCGGAATGCGCATTGGTGGGATTGAGGAGGTCCTCAAAGTATTCCTTCCACCGTCCGACTATAGCCTCAGTTGACGTCAGCAGCTCCCCATCCCCACTGTAAACAGTGTGAGCGAGTTGCTGCCTTCCTCTCCTGAGGCGCCGGACAGTTTGCCAGAACCTCTTTGGAGCCGATCGATAGTCTTTCTCCATGGCCTCACCAAACTCCTCCCACGCCCGAGATTTTGCCTCGGCAACTGCCACTGCTGCACCCCGCTTGGCTATCCGGTACCTGTCTGCTGCCTCCGGAGACCCACAGACCAGCCACGCCCTGTAGGCCTCCTTCTTCAGCCTGACGGCTCCCCGAACCTCTGGTGTCCACCAGCGGGTACGGGGGTTGTCACCACGACTGGCACCGGCCACCTTACGACCACAGCTAGCAACAGCCGCCTCGACAATCGCAGAGTGGAACAAGGCCCACTCGGACTCAATGTCCCCCACTGCTCTCGGGACGTGCTCAAAGCTCTGCCGGAGGTGGGAGTTGAACACCGTCTTGACAGGTTCTTCTGCCAGGCGTTCCCAGCAGACCCTCACTATGCGTTTGGGTCTGCCAGGTCTACGCGGCATGTTCCCTTGCCATCTGATCCAACTCACCACCAGGTGGTGATCAGTTGACAGCTCCGCCCCTCTCTTCACTCGGGTGTCCAAAACATACGGCCTCAGGTCAGATGATACGACTACAAAATCTATCATCGACCTGTGACCTAGGCTGCCCCGGTACCAAGTGTACCGGTGGGAATCCTTATGTTCAAACATGGTGTTCGTTATGGCCAAACTGCGGCTTGCACAGAAGTCCAATAACAAAACACCGCTCGAGTTCAGATTAGGTGGGCCGTTCCTCCCAATCACACCCCTCCAGGTCAAGCTGTCATTGCCCACGTGAGCATTGAAGTCCCCCAGCAGGACAATGGAGTCCCCTGATGGAGCATTATCTAGCACTCATCCCAGGGACTCCAAAAAGGGTGGGTACTCTGAACTGATATTTGGCCCATAAGCACAAACAACAGTCAGGACCCGTTCCCCGACCCGAAGGAGCAAGGAAGCTACCCTCTTGTCCCCCGGGGTAAACCCCAACACACAGGCAGAGAGTCTCGGGGCTAACAAAAAGCCAACCCCAGCCCTCCAGCAAAGTAGAGTGTCCAACCCCTCTCCAGGTCTCGGGTTCCAGAGCCAATGCAATGTGTCGAGGTGAGTCCGACTATATCTAGCCGGTACCGCTCAACCTCTGCCACAAGCTCCGGCTCCTTCCCCGCCAGCGAGGTGACGTTCCATGTCCCAAAAACTAGTTTTCTTGTCCGGGGATTGGACCGCCAAGGCTCCCGCCTTGGTCTGCCACCCGATTCGCATTGCACCGGACCCTTCATGTTCCTCCTGCGGGTGGTGGGTCCACAGTTGGACGAGCCCATGTATCCGGTTCGGGCTGGGCCCGGCCGGGCCCCATGGGCGAAAGCCCGGCCACCAGGCGCTCGCTCACGGGCCCCAACCCCAGGCCTGGCTCCAGGGTGGGACCCCGGTAATCCTCCGGGCCGGGTACTCCGACTCTTCGTTTTAACCGCCATGAAAGATCCTTCGAACCGTTCTTTGTCTCACCCTTCACCTAAGACCAATTTGTCATGGGAGACCCTACCAGGGGCACTAAGTGCCCCAGACAACATAGCTCCTAGGATCATTAGGGCACTCAAACTCCTCCACCACGATAAGGTGACCGTTCAAGGAGGATACTAAAACTGAATTTGATTTTTTTAAACTCAAGTCAACACATTTGGTAGTTCCGTCAGGATGAAAGAAATAGAATATTTAAGTGTATTGATATTTTCTTACAGCTTCAGGCCCTGTCCACACGTAGCCGGGGACCTGCCAAAACGTAGATATCGTTCTACGTTTTGGCCTGTCATCCACACGAAAACGGATCTTTTTAAAAACTCCGGCCAAAGTGAAGATCTGCGTTTTCTCAGTTTTGGGTGTCTGCGTGTGGACAGACAAAACTGGAGTTTTAAGGTCCGCAACGGCACTTTCCACGACAAAAAATGCTGACATCACGTGTGCGACCTGTGTTTACACTAGCCGACAGCATGGATGCCCTCAGAGCTGTGCTCGCTTTATCAGTTGTCCAAGCGGAATTACTGCTCCTTGCGGAAGACCGCAGACGAAGGACGAGGTTAAGAACTGCTATTGCCCGGCGCATGGCCTCTCCACGTCCAAGGCAGGTTTTTCGGCAAAGACACCGACACAGGTTCTGGGTCAGACCAGGAAGGAAGCGATTAACTGCTATCTGCAGCACTTGATGAATGTAGACAGTGGTCCTTGAGGACCAGGGGTCAGCAACCTTTTCCCATCTCATATCCTCAGAGAGCCGCATGTTTGACCAGTTTAATGGAGAAAATCATAAACATCTCTGTAGACATATTGAACTACATGTTTATGTTCTCCATTTCTTGTCTTTTGCAACAGAACCACACCAAAAACGCAGTACACCGGCTGTTCAGTCCACGAAAACAACAACGGCCAGGCAGCCTTTGAGAATCCCATGTACAACACAAACACCAAGGCCGTCGAGGGAAAAGCTGTGAGGTTCGATCCGAATCTAAACACCGTCTGCACCATGGTCTGATCTCCCGGGCTCAGATATCCAGCGGGACCACGGCATGGAAGTGAGAGAGGAAAGAGTTTGGGCCAAAACCCGACCTTCCCTTTGATGACAGTATTTTTATGCACACATGGATACAGAAATGAGCCAAACATCAAGATTAAATGTGCTAGAAGATGTGAACACAAACCAGAAGTTCAGCTAGCCCCTAAATTTGTCACCAGGTGAAACGCTGCCTTGGTGAGAAAACGGAGACGATATCCATCAGGATAAAAGCCAACGAGTGACTGGTGATGTCATCAAAGAACCCCAGTTTTGGTTCAACGTTGTCTCCAGCAGACTATTGCTAAACCAACGGACTCCAACTAGAGAGGACAATCTCCTGTCTCCATGGCAACCTGAGACAGGTATTAGCCACCTCCATTTTTTTTTTTTTCCCACTTACACGGACACAAGGAAGGCTGATGCTAGCCGCCGGACATCCCCGGAGACGGAGCAGTAATCCCAACTGAGCTGGGATTAGAGCAAAGCCAAACTACAAGGAGTGAGTGCTAACAGAACAGATGAGGTCGACTCATCTAACGGACAACACTGCCTTTTCCCAACCTCGGAGTAGGAGAGGGAGGGGCGGTGGTAACGAGATGAAGGAAGCTCCTAACTGAACTAGACGGGATTTTACAATCTTAACACGGCCAATCAGAACCTGTCTAACCTGAAATAATCTAGTGTGAGACGAGTCCTACGTACCCAATCAGATCAAGAAGAGGCCGAATGAAAACAGAGGACTCTGAGAAGCTCTGTCACTAAAGCACATTTCAGCGTCTCTATCAGATTAGCAGATTTACAGATGGAGACAGAAACCCGACAGGCAGGGCAGAGGAAAAACAGACCGGGTTTTTACCCCACGACTGTGGACGACGGTCCACTGTGATTCTGCACTCTGGGAGTGCTTACCTTCTGTTTGTTACTGCTGCAGAATCTTCTGATCTGTAAATCTATTGCATATATATTCTGGAGCATTCACCACCTATATTTTTGTGCTATATATTTACCACGAGGGAGGGGCAGAGACAGATTATAACAGTTTTTAGGAGAAAAAAAAGCAAACTGCAACCACGTGCTGTCCACAAGAGTCCCAGATTTTTGGTTCCATCATAACTTCTCGTGTAGCATGAAGTTCCTCTCACTGGTGTCCAGATGCAACAATCATCCTTCAGATCAATGTTCACACACTTTTTATCAAAGCCTGAATTGTTAGAAGTTTTTATCACATCATAGTCTAAGTCGATAGTGTTGTCTGGCCTCGTGTGTGCTTGAACAGGAATCCCATTAAATACAATTTCAATTTAAAGGCATACTTTGCAACTTTTTACCATAAAACAACTAAGTTAACAGGTGTTTCTAAATGTTTGTCATTGTTTTAGTGGGAAACCATGGCTACTAGCTGACACGTACTTCATCGCTATGGTGACATCATGCCTCTTAATCACGTTTACACCGGTTGTTGCTGCTCTTATTTGTTTTTATTTAATTGAGAATCTGACTCAGTGCCTACCAAAAACCACAGGACCCTCCCTGCCATCAACAACACCGTATGCTCGATCACATGGACGCAGGTACCCCACCCATTATTTTCCCCACAGGCTTTTCCTATGACCGACCGCAATAAGACCCATGTGATTTAAAAGACTTATAGCCGTTCCTGCCTGGGGAAATTGAAAATATTCACTGTTTGAGAAAAAAAAGACGAAATATAGAATAAAAAAGTGTTTTGTACAGAAATATATTTTTATGATGAAATTATTTGTAAAATGTATGAATCTATTATGTAAATTTTCAATGCAATGTAAAATTAAAAAAGCCTAATTGCTTTTGTAAAATGTGTGTCGGTTTGCTTTCTTTTAGATGTCTACATCCATCATTTTCCTCTCCACTGTCGCTACATGCTTGCTCAGTATGGGGGATTGCTGTAAAATCACAATCTGCTAGGGTTTCATACATAAGAGCTAATTGGTACAATGAACTGAATTAGATAGCTTAGCCAACTAGCCATAGCTGGGTTTCTATACCTCGTTTGAAATGATGCACCATAGCATAGTAATATGACCACCACGGGGTGTTCTTTGAATGCGACATGGCGAGAATATTACACCATTCGTCTCGCCAAGCTTGATAGTAATATTAAACTCAGAGTGGCCGGTCAAATTTCAAAAATAAGTAAAAACGGAGAACTTGGTCTTTAAAAGTTGAGTTGATAGAAGTATTTTTGAATTAGAGCATATTTTATTCATCTGAAAACTAAATAAATCCATCAACTACAGTCTCATGACTTGACGGAGGCAGGAGAATAAAAGGAATTTCCTCTGCCACAAAATCATGATTTCGCCTAAAAATTAGGGTTTACGTTCCGATGTCATGACCTTGTTTTTTTTTTAACACAGGCATAAAAGAAAAAACTACTTTTAACACATTGTTCTCAAGAGTTGAGTAGATTAATAAACGTAGGGAAACTTACTTGTACGATTTGTGTCTTTTGTACCTTCTTGGACCGGGTCACTCCTGGATTTATATCCTGACACTTTCATCTGGTTAAAAAAGGAAAAACACAATTAGTGACTGATTCAGAAAACACTATTTTTCTTTGGGTGGGATGATAACCTTAACTACAATGGCTCTAATTTCTATTAATATCTATATTAGTAATACAGTGCAAGAGACATGGAAGCAAATGCTGCAACATCAATGTAATGCACTAGATGGCGCCACCACCTCCATGAGATGCAGCTGAAATGACTTCTTTTTGCTACAAATCTATGTGAGATTTAATTTGAAGCATGTGTAGTTAATCTATCATTTGTGGGTCTAATTGAGGATGTAGATCAGGGGTTTTAGGGTTACCTCTGCAATAACACACCTGCTGGAGCAGAGGAACGACTAAAATGTGCTGGATACCCTGATGAAGATGTAGGAAACCGAGAGCGATTTACACTAATTATTCATTCAACCAAATGTGTTTTGAACATTTTTCCTAAGTCTTATTATTTCTCTGTTTTTATTTCATAAAAACTTAATTAAATCAAGAAAAAAAAGGAGTGCACATTTTAGTTTTGGGTGTTTTTCTGCACCACATCAGTAAGGGTACATAAATATTTATGGAAACCTGGAGAGCTTGTTATTTTAGAAATTAAATGCATGTTTCACAAAAATCCGGACTAATCTAATATAGACTCAAACATGTGCCTTGATTAGGTACACCACATTGTTAATCATGGCAGAAACTTGATGCGGTGAGCAGGAGCGCCTCCAGAATATTTTGATTGGGGTGGCCAAATGGGGTCAAAAAATTTTTGGGGTGGCACACCAAATTGGTCCTTGTGGTAACTCTGTGAGAGTTTAGCCTGTAGCGATGTATTGCATTGCTCCTTTATTAATTTTTATTGAATAAGCAGTACATATCCAAAACATTTAACTTAAATTTTACAAAGAAACAGTTCAGAAAAATACATTTCAGTTATTCCTAATTTTATGTAAAAAAAATTTTTATGTTCGTTCCCCTATGTTGCTGTGTTCACAAAAAAATATGGAGATAAAAACTTTTTTAAATCGTGAGCAGCGGAAACATATGTATTTATTTTTTAAATTCTGATTATTTCTTTACTTATTCATTATTTAATTTTTATTTTGTTTTACAATTATGTCTTGAATAAACAAGATCAATATATGGTTTGACTGAACATTAATATGATTTATTAACACTGACTTTTCCTGGGGGGGCCAGCACTTTTCTAGGGGTGGCCATGGCCACCCCTTGGGGTCACCCTTGGCGGTGAGATGACTTTCTGAATTTCAAACTGAGCATCAGAATGGAGAAGAGGAAGTTAGGGACTGTAAATGTGGTGGACCTGCTGAACTACTGGGTCAGAGGTTAGAGGAAAATGGTCTAGAGTATAGAAAGACAATTGTAACTGGTTCCAACCCACAACATCTCGCTCCAGCAGCAGGAGAACACACCGGGTCAGGTAAGAACAGGATATTCTGGTGTATTTTACACCTGGTAATCCCCTCAGACAAAGGCAGGTTCACCCCAAGCACAAGGTCAGTGATGTGGTGCATGCGGTCCGGAGCAGAGAGGAGTGCTCAGATCTCTACATCAGAGAAACTAGACAGCAGCTATGCTAAAGGAGAGTCAATGCTCAAGACTCTGGTCCATCTACACCTAAAGGTCAAAGGTAACTCATTTTAAGTCGATAATGTAACATTTTTAGGGTTAGGGGTGCAAGGTCCAGTGGTAGTCCAGTGGTAGACAAGGAGTGGTTTGAAGAAAGTTCATGGAAAAAAGTTTAGACGATAGAAACGTTTATACACCCGTGACTGAAGGAGAACAAAATATGCAGCAAACTTTCTATGACATTATTATGGAAATGACGAGAAATGTGAGTTTAGAGATGGAGAACGGCGGAAAGTGTTTTCATGTTAAAATGTGTTTGAAATGAATCAACACAATATAAGTAAACCGTTCGGACCAGAGACATGATTGTAATGGTGCCAGAATAGTCCCAGAAAAGTGCGGCACCCTCTGTTGTCCTTGTCATGTCATTTTATCTGACGCTTTGCAACACTCCACAGGCAACGGAGAAGTCCGAAAGGAGTCAGTCTTTGTCAATTTCCAGACTTCTCCATTTGTTGTTTCCAAATCTATCCTAAACAGCCAGGTTAGAGGACGATGTCTCCTTTTGTTAAAAATAGGGAATTCCGATATTGGCATTAAAATGTAATATCATCAATTATCAGTATTATTTTTTTTTTATGATTTTAATACCAAAACTTATATTACCATACACATATTATATTTGAAACTCTTCAGCTACTTCTCCTCTCTCTCCAAATGTAAAAACGTAACAGATTTGAGGTATGGTTCATGAGTTATTTGTGTTTGTTTGGTACAGCTTGCCTAACTTAAATTGAAGTCGTATTTCGTCTAGAATACGTTTAAAGTTTAAGTATGCATGATGGGAGAAATGTAAAATTATGTAGATTTTATTTCTTAGTGAGAAGGGACCTCCCATTTCTATTGGCATCGAAAAGAGTTCAACTATATTGAATAATGGTTAAAAAGTTGAAATCAAACATCACTCTAATTTCCCTCTGGGGTTAATAAAGTATCTTTGATTTGATTGATTTGACTAGTTAATAAAACTACACCGTTTTAAAAGTCCCCATTATTTAAGCCAAACTCACAATAAAAGTCAGTTATTCTCCACTGTTTTGTTCCTACAGAACAGAGTGTGGCAAAAGCTCCAGGTGGATAAACGCAACACGACAGCAGCGCTCAGGCCTCATTATAGAGGACCTGCGTCAAAACCGCCATTTTCCACATGGTTTATTTATTTGAGGTGGAGCTTTACCAGTCCTTGTTGGGATAACTAAAGCAACCCTCACATTTCTTCTGGTTTCTATAAAGGATTTAAGACATTCCACCTAGGAAACACCCATAAACGTTTAAAAATGCCCTGCCCCGCAGAACCTCTGAAGACAGAACATATTGATCATGTAATTTTATCTTACTCTTTGTTGTTGGAATGATTTATTAAAACGTCTGATAGTGTTTTCAACTGATGTAACCCAAACTGCTCAGAAAATGTTCAATATATGAAGCAGTTTGATGGTGGTGATGCTTTTTCTAAAAAAACTATTTTCATAATCAGATTTCTCTTAAAATGCCTTTAAGGTTGTTAAATTAGCAGCATCCAGCCAGCAGGAGGAGATGTTTGTTCATTTACTCGACTCTCACTTAAACTGTAATGTAATAACTATGTAATAACACCAGATGGTGCCAGATGTCCTCCCACTTATTTCTGTGCAGCGCTGGTTTATCCTTCAAATAAATAAAGTTTAGATATTTAAATATATTAATAAAAGCTTATTTCCCTTTAGTTTTACTCTAAATAAAAAGTGTAAAACTCAAATAATTAAACCAAATTAATCCAAGGCTCAATTATTTGAATGAAATAAAGTGTAGTAATGATATGTGCGCAGGTATAAAAGGGTTGATGTTGACTAGGAGTCATTGAGGTGGAGCTTGATGACACTTTACATACATTTATATACTTTACATGCATTTTATGTGAGTTTGGAGCTTTTATTTCATCGTTCTGCCAGGAAACAGACTGAAACTGAGTATTTTCTTCTTTAGAAGAGATTTGATAATTAGTGTCCGCCCATAAATTAGCTTTTGTTCCATTTAAATATCACCTTCCCTCCAAAGTTTGAATTCCTGCTCTCTGCAGCGACGACTGCGAGGAACAGGGAGCTCGATGTGTGAGTCAAGGTGGGACAAGCTGGAGCTGCCGGCTCTACGGGAAGAGATAATGATGCAGAGACGTTCGTGTGTGTGTGTGTGTGTGCGTGCGTGTGTGTGTGTGTGTGTAGGATAATTTAAATAAAGAAAAAGGCAGAAATCGTATTTTGTCTTAAAGGAAGAAAACGGAGTCGTCTGATCTAAAATGTATTTAAATGTGTGAAAAAATTCTAATGAGAATGATTAACTTTGAAATCTTAATATTTGTTGCAAACATTTCAAAACGCATTCAGAATTTCTAGAATAATAATGTAAGCATTATAAATATAAATGCTTAAAATAATCAGACTTTCTCAGAAAAATTCTTCTACTTTGATCAATTATTTTCTTGACTTTTCGTCCATCCAGCCTTCCTTTCGTGACCGACGGTTTCTCCAACTTTTCCCGCTTTTTAACGGCTCTGGAACCAACCTGGGATTAGGCTTGATTACACACGCGCCCCTCCGGGACTCTTTATTTCAATGAATTAGTGGAGCGGATGAACAGAACTGCTACAGAACGGTATTTTGTTCCAGCCACATAAATTATGCATCGTCTGCAGAAATCAACAAGCCTTGATCCTCTTCTTTTAGGGTTTTGATTCAGAGAGAGAGAAATGGTTAATTGCCAGGCTTGTCACATATAATCTGGACTGTGTTTGATACACAACAAGGATGCAGTCTATATGTTTGTTATTTATTCATGTAGCCGTGGAGTCGCTGCGTGGGGATGAAACGCGGACCCAGATAAAATCTTTTTATGATTGTTTATGTTCTACAACGGCAGCAATCGCTGGATTCATGGTAAAAAAAAAAGGGGGGGGGGGGTGAGGGGATGTGCAACATTTAACACTATATTCTTATTTTTGTGAATTTTATTGATTTTTCTGGGTGAAAAATGGTTGGAAAAGTCCTAAAAAGGAACCACTGAATCCTAAATAAAATCAGAGGATCGTACGCCGAACTGCAGCCTGAAATAAACATTTAACAAGTTTGTCTTTAAGTGAAAACAGGATTCAGCTGAACCAAACCTGTTTCTTCTAATAGAAGAGCTAAATTTAATCGTTTCTCATTTCTAAGTTATTGTTGAAAGCACACAATCCGACTGGCTGAAATGAACCCAAAGGATTACAAAGTACAGCGAATCAGAGAGCTTGAAATATTTCAAAAATACATAAAGCAGTAATGAACGTTTCCTCACCTAAAGGTGGATTACAGAATGGGATTATGGGTAATTTGGAAACAGCTCCACTGGTTAAACTGCATTAAATATCAAACAAAAGGTTGATACGCCTTTTAAAACACGGTGAGCTAATTCTGTAGCAGCCATTAAAACTAATAATGAGCCCCTCGAAAGGCTTCATGCGTTTTAAAACGTTGACTAAAAGCAAACTAATTGTTTCATAAAAAGCTTTTTCACGACAACAGTTTTTATATTGCAATTTTTTTTCATAACACGTCCTTGATCACAGCTGCTTCACTCCTCACCAGCAGAAGTACGGATAATTGCTCAGCCAGGGCTGCAGCGGGCAATCGATTAGCACGCCATGTCCTACAGCAGGAGGCTACCATGTTGGATTAAACACCGGCCGAACAAAAAGAGGGGGGGGGGGGGGGGGAATCAATAGTAGTTATTAGGGGTAAGTTGTGTCTGACGACGTGTGTGTGTGTGTGTGTAGGAGGAGGTAGGGGACTGCAGAGTCACTTTACATGGTGTGTCCCGGGCCGTTAGCTTGGTGGCGCCTGTGCGTATTGACCTGGACCGGAAGCTCGGCTAAAGATCGGAAGAAAATGTGTCACTGTAGTTCTCCGAACTCATGGTTCTTTCCCAAAATAGACACACACGAAACGATGTAGATGGCTGCAATGAATTCAAAAAGGCTCGTTTGCGGCACATCAGGGTTTAGGGTTAAACGAGAAAAATAAGTGATGGCAAAAAGTGTCTTGTCCAGATTTCACCACACTCCTCAGTGATGGAGTGGAAATGATGAAACCAGACCTCGTTAAGTTTTACACGCCTTCAGTTTTCACATACGTAGCTGAAGGACCACAAGTTATTAGCAGACGCGTTTATAATCCGTACCAATCTTACAATATTGTATGAAATTGCACATCATGGCTCTGATTATTTTTATTTTGCCTTGGCTTTAATTGTATAGAGACGCCTGCTTTCATCGTAGAAAATCTGGTCCTGAATATTTCTGGATTGTAGGCAGTGTCGGCCATGTTGTGTCTAGTTCTTTTTAATATGTTCACGCAGCTGCTTCAAGTGAAACATTTGGTTCCTTTGTGAAATCTTGTGGGAGAAAAAAATTCTTTTCAACTTTTATTTTTATCTTTAGCTGATTATGATGTCCACTCAGAAGAATAGAGCTAAGATGATGAGGAAGGGGCTTCTTTCATCTTCCTGCCATTGATTAAAGTTAAAAGATTATTTTCAGAATTAAGCAAGTAAAGATTATTTATATAGCACGCATCACAAAAAGAAAAATCTCAAAGTGATGCACAAAGATCAACAAAACAAATGATAAAAGTCATAAAATGATCATAAAAAGCAAACGGTGGTAGGTGCTAGGAAATGGCCTGGTAGAGTCACTGAGTCGGACTTGTTGACTTACAAAGAAAACGATCTTTTATAAAGCGCTTCTCAAAATAAAAATCACGAGGCACTTCACAAAAAAAAGTATAAAAAACATTTCTACAAAAATGACTACAAATATGTTTAAAATAAGAGAAAAAATATGGAAATTGTGATAAAAAGAGCAGCGTAGAAAGAGCAGAATAAGGGGAGGGTGGTGACGAAGGCCACGCAAAAGCCAGATGCTGATTGGCTGGAAGTCAGCGGTAAATGATTTCGGCCAACGTCACCAAACAACTTTTTGTAAAATTGGAGCACATCCACCCGTGGTCGGCCAGTCCAGTGGAACTGCGCCCAATGTTGACGCGTTATTGCAGAACCATGTCAGTCAACACAACCCTACAACATCCAAAACCTTAAGGACCTCCGGCCAGATCTCATCTACCCCCAGAGCCTTAGCACCAACCCGAAAACCTCGGACCTGCTTCCTCACTGTAAGACGTGCCGGTGAGAATGAGGAGGTCTTCGAAGTACTCGGCCCACTGATCCACAACGTCCCGAGTAAAGGTCAGCAGCACACTGTCCCCAATATGAACAGTGTTGGAAGTGCACTGCTTTCCCATCCTGAGGTGTCGGATGGTGGACAAGAACCTCCTCGAAGCCATATGGAAGCCTTGCTCCATGGTCTCACCAGACTCCTCCCACGCCCAGGCTTTTGTCTCTGTGACCACCCGGGCCACATTCCGCTTGGCCTGCCGGTACCCATCAGCTTCCTCCAGAGTCCCACAGGCCAAAAAAAACAGATAGGACTCTTTCTTCAGCTTGACGGCATCCCAACTATTGGTGTCCACCAGTCAGTTTGGGGATTGCCACCATGAGAGACACAGACAACCCTGTGGCCACAGCTTTGGTTGGCCACCTCAACAATGGAAGCACGAAACACGGCCCACTCTAAATGTCCCCCGCCTTCCCTAGAACATTGTGGAGGGGGAACTGAAACTTCCTCCAACAGGAGACTCTGCCAGACCTTCCCTCACCATACGTTTGGGCCAGCCAGGTCTGACCGGCATCGTCCCCCACCATCGAAGCCAACTTATCACTAGGTAGTGGTCAGTTGACAGCTCCACCCCTCTTTTCACATGAATGTCCTCAGATGAGACGACAACAACGTCGCGGCCTAAGATATCCTGGTGCCAAGAGCTCATTGTCATGATGTGGAGGGAAGGTGAGGGAGGAAGAGCGGATCCTTCAGGCAGGTAAATCAACCCAGGCCAGACAGCGGCAGACATTTGGTTCCTCTTTAATGGTCAGGAGTGCAGACACGACAGGGTAGACAGATGTGAACATTAACTGACATGTAACGAGTACGAACCGACAAAACCACAAGCAACACACGAGGCTTATGTACACACTGGGATGGGTAATCAGGTAACAAGAGGCAGGTGGGCACGAGGAAAAACTCAATAATGTGACACTCACATGGACACCTTTATGTCTGAACATGGTGATCATTATGGACAATCCATGACAAACACAGAAGTCTAACAACAAAACACAGCTCAAATTCAGGACACACCTCTCCAGGTCCCACTGTCGTTGCCCAAGTGAGCGTTAAAGTCCCCCAGCAGAACGAGGGAATCATTGGAAGAAGCACTTTCCAGCACCTCCTCCAAGGGTGGGTAGTCTGAACTGTAGTTTGGTGCACAAGCACAGACAACAGTCTGTGGGCCCCTCCCTTTTTATTTATGAACCATCATTTTGTAAGGAAGCAAACGGATCAGAATCATGTTAATAGTACACATTTATTTCAAATCTGCCATGTTACTCATTTGCACTTTCCCACAGCAGGGAATGCACATCTCAGAAGGCGTGCTCTTTTTGGCACAACACCTGTTCAAACGCACGCCACCAAATAAATAATCATTCACCAGCCGACTTTGGTATTTTCTCTGCCACGGCCCCCTCCCAAAAGTTTGCCATAACTCCCAAAGAGAAAACATGGCTTTCTGTCCAAAGACGAACAAGAGCCATGTTTTGTATTTGTTAAATGTCAACTTTACTCACATTTTAATGCATTTGCAGTGGTCTGTAGTAGGAATGAATGCCTAGAAAGCTTCAGATGAAGGATTTGGAGTCTTATTTCCTGATTTTTAGACATTTAACCTCTAGTTAGCTAACAGCAGTGTGACTCTGTTTGCTCAACAATGCTGGTCTGTGTGCTATGAAGAAAACACCAGTTCTAAATCATCTCTAAAACAGCATCCTTGTAATAAATAAGTAATAAAGACCCCAGAGTTGATGAATCTGAAGCAAATGCTTTTAACTCAAAGCACAAAAGCAGAATTTCCCCCACTGATTATGCTTCAGTAGGAGAAGTTGTCTCAGCTCCAGAAAGTCGCTAAAAACTAAGAATATGAAAAGAATCGAGTCAGTTAGAAGCTGCAAAGGTAATCTGTCAGGCACGTCTGGTTAGCAGCAATTAACATAAGTGAATGCCTGCTGAGTGGGACCAGATCAGGAGCAGAGTGACATTTATGGTCTGGCGTGTGCGAGGAAGGTCTCCCACGGCTCCGGTGTTTTCAACACAAAAGTCACAAGCTGCCGCTGCTGCAACCTGTCAAAATGTTGTGTCACTTCAGGAAGTAGACACAGCCAGGAAGCACTATTCAAGTGTTTCTAGAGAAATAAATAGTTTACTAACACATATTTAGTTGTATTATAGTTTGTTATCTGACATTAGTTTTTAAACCATTTTATTTAACATGCTTTGTTACGACTACACTCAGTTCATGTCTGACAAAATGCAACAAATCTTTACATTTTGATTGCACAAGACTTTTTTCCTTATCCTATTATCTCAAAATAGTTTTTGTTAGTTATAATGCTGATTCGACACATTTATGGAAAGAAATTTCCATTTTTATGGCATGTGAACCGAGGGAAACTCCACCTGCCTTAAAGCTGATTTCCGGAGTTTCCCCCTTTCACAAATTATTTATGATTTGTCAGAAATCCGTAAAAGTGAATGTCCCATCATGTACTGTGATATAATTTAAGAAATATGTCGTCATTTATTTAGTTATTTGCAAAGCTCGGCCCCTGCCCCGCAGAGCTCCGCGCAATAGGAAACTGAGCGCCGACCAGAACTAACCAATAGCTTTAGACTACCGCTTACCTGCTTCAACTTTAAAGAATACCTCGGCTGATGGAGAGTTGATGAACTTTTCACGGACAAGTAAGTCTCTAAAATATAAATATATGAGAACACAACATGACATGAGAATAAAACTCGTAAAACAACGTGTTTCAGCTGTTTGTCGGCTAGAAGGACATAAGTAAACAAGAAACGTGAAGTCGCCATCTTAAAATTTATTATGTGAAGTGCCTTGAGACGACTCTTGTCGTGATTTGGCGCTATATAAATAAACTTGAATTGAATTGAATTGAAAAATAAACAGAGCAACTGAGTTTTTGTGTGATATTCCTGTCAGCCACTAGATGGTGCCATCGGATAATAGAAATACTCCAGAAAGAAGCTTTAAGTGACACAACCTGCCGTTCCCCTCTTATCCGCTAGGGGCTGACTCCAGAAAAAGAGCAAGTTCCCATTGACCCCCATGTAAAAAATGTCAACTTCACAGCAGAAATAAACATGTTTACAGCCTGGTTAAAAATAGCTTCTATAGGTCGACTCTCCAGAAGGGGAGCGGGAGCTACAGCCGTTCTTCTTGATAACGTCAAACTACAGGGATCGCAGTAAAGATGTCAGAGTAAAATGACTAACTTTTCAGGGGGATAAACTTAAAATACCATAAATTTGAATTATTTAAGTAATTGAAAAAGTGGTAAAAAAATTTAAATAAAAAAAGTACAGGAGTGGAGCCCTGGGGGACCCCAGAGGAAGGGAAGCTAGTGGATGAAGAAGAGACACGTTATGATAGTTATAGGTATGGGTACCTTTGACATTTGAATCGATTCGGTACTAATTCCCGATACCTACGAATCGATACCGGTACTTAACGGTACCAATTTTCGATAATTTTGAGTGTTTAATATTTTAATTCTCTTTTATAATTAAATATATATTTTTCTCAATATATAACAATATTTGATAAATATCACAATAAATAACATTCAACTGTTTGTATTTTAACATTGTCCTTGAAGTTTTATAAGCTGATAATTAAACTGAAGCAAACATCTTTACTGTGAACTAAATTTACTGTGTATCTTCATTCCTTTTGCCGTCTTTTTTCGTTTGATTTTTCCTACTGGGAAGTTAGAATTTCCGAGGAGAAAGCGAACGCACCATTAGCTGATAACAACGGTGGCAATGGAAGCTAACATATCAAGCTAAAGTTATCTTAAACAGTTTATTTAACTGCTGGAGCAGATTTAAACGATGATGCCTCACACTTAGATCGTTGTTGCTGTTTTCATCTTCACCCAATCACCCGTTGCATTTAGTAAAGTAAAGCCAAACTTTAGAGCACGTTCATGTTCTAGTCGGAAATTCGGAGTTCCGAGGAGAAAGCGAACGCACCATTAGCGAAACGGAAGCTAACATATCAAGCTAACGTTATCTTAAACATTTTATTTACCTACCCGAGCAGATTAAGATGAGGATGTCTCACTTAGATCGTTGTTGTTGGTTTCATTATCACCCAGTTACCCATCACATTTAGTGAAGTGGACCCAAGCTTTAGCGTGCGTTCTTTCTACCATGCTGCTCTGTTTACAACTGGCTCGCAGCGAGCAACAACATTGCGCTCTTGCGCATGCGCAGCTGTTTTGGCAAGTTCTCGTTATGAAGGACGGGTACCGAAACGAGGCACCGTTTGAAATGACGTGAATCGGTGCTCGGTCGGTACTACGGAATTCGGTCGGTACCTTAAAAAGTACCGAATTCGGTACCCATCCCTAGAAAGTTATGAACATGAACCATTAATGAATCTGAAGCAGCAACAAAAACAAAATTTCAAAGGTCAACTTCACTGGAAAACATTTTTCATTGATTATTTCCGATTATGGTCAGTCACCATGAGTTTTATATGCACACTGAACATGAAAATAGTGTCCTAAGCCTATCTCCTGCATTAGCTTCTGATAGAAAACAGACGGTGAAACTCTAGGATTTGAAAATCCTGACATATCTACATCACACCGTCACTTAACAGTCATGGACTCACCCATCTTGACTCGTGACGGGGAAGGCTGCTGCTGTTTTAGCGTCCAGGAAACAGCAGAGAGCATTTAAACTATCAGAAGCTCTCCGTTAGCATTAGCAATTCCACAACATGGCAGAACTCCTTCTGGCTTGTGCTCTTTGTGGAGATAAAACATCAACGTTCGAAAGTAAATACAGTCAGTTGTAGAGTCATGGTGCTGTTAGCCAATCACAGACGAAGACTCCAAATCCTGCTGTCTTTTGCTCTCCTCTGCTCTAGCTAACTTCTATTTCCTGAATATCAGTAAATAAGAACCAAATACGACTGACGCTCTCCCCTGATATGGCTCAATTTTCCATGTTTAAACAAGTGCACCGGGCCTTTTTTCCCTCCAGAGAACGACCTACAAGGAATTCATTCCCATTAGACACCCCTGCAAATGTATTGAATATCTGAGTAAAGTTGACCTTTAGGGATTACAGTTAAATGTTTAATTAAGACAATGAAAAAGTGAATTTTCAGGCATAACTTGTATGAAAATCTACTTTTGGTGGCTTTTCATGACAATTTGACGAAAGATTAACAACAAGATTTCCACGAATTGAGACATTTATGTATTTCTCAGTGTTTAAAACTATTTAGTCAATATTTAAAATGTTTTGAATCCATAAAATTTACAGATTATTTCATGTTAAGAGAAACAAAGCAGTGCATTTGTAGAAACAGCCAAAGGCACGTTTAAAGGATTAATATGAAAGATGCCCAGAAGTTCTTGTTTTGTCAGATCTTTCACGCTGTTGTTGCAATCTTCAGACAAACTGAACGGTAGGTGGGGTGGGGGGTGGGGGGTGGAGGTGGGGGACCTGCTGCGGTGTGGGATTGCTCGAAGAGGAGTGCTTGTCTGCTGGATTTGTTTGACTCGGGTAATTGAAAGTGTTTTAAACTATTATAGCAACTGGAGGGCTTGTTTAACTGTCGAGATGCCAGTCAAGCGGGTGGGCCAAAAGCCCAAGCCCGTCAAGGCCTGTCAGTCAACGGAAACGAGAAGTGTCGGCTTAATGGATTTCTCCACACTGCTCCGTTTGCGCGTCCAGCGGAGATAGAAAAGTGGCAGGGAGGGAATATATATAAAAAAGAAAAAAGTCTAAATCAATGCATTGTCATGGGCGAGTGTGTGAGCCATCAAACGGCCAGGTGGATTGGAACTGTATGTGTCGATGCTGAGACGCTGCATTAGGAGTGAGCAGGAGGTGCTGGTTTGAGGGAGTGGTGTTTCTGTGTTTGTGTGGGTATTATACACACGCGCGCACACACACACACACACACACACACACACACACACACACACACACACACACACACACACACACACACACACACACACACACACACACACACACACACACGAAAACCAGTGTGTGTTTAAGCTGCAGCTCTCTGACAGACAGATGTTTTCAGCATGTCTCCAGGGGCTTTTGTTGTTATTTGAGGTGTAAGAGGGGTCACAGACCCCCCCCCCCGCAACTAGTAGCTTTTTATTTCATAGCTTCTCTGTGGGTGAAAAGAGCTCTTTTGTGTTTATTGTTGGTTTTCTGATAGAAAATTCTTAACCACTGACGTCACTTATCTTTCTATTAAACATCTTTTGTACGTTCTTGCTGTGTTTGACTTCTAATGCCATTTTTTGTTCTTTTTTAAACACAGATAAGGTTTTTCTTTACCTTGTTGACGGTTTCGTTTGCTGCTGCAAACATCTTCGGAGCTGACGCTGAGCCTTAGGAATAGGGTGAGGACTTCAGACATTCGGGAGGGACTTGGAGTAGAGCCGCTGCTCCTCCTTATCAAGAGGAGTCAATTAAGGTGGTTTGGGCATCTTGTTAGGATGCCTTCTAGATGCCTCCCCAGGGAGGTGTTTCAGGCACGTCCTGCCGGCAGGAGGCCCCCCAGGTCGACCCAGGACACGTTGGAGAAACGTTGGATCCCTGAACTGGCCCGGGAACGCCTTGGGGTCCTACCGGAAGAGCTGGTGGACGTGGCCAGAGAGAGGACGGTCTGGAACTCCCTAGTTGGGATGCTGCCCCCACGACCAGGACCCAGATAGGCGGAAGAAGACGAGACTAGATGAGAAATAAAATAAGTTGAGTTTTACAGAATAGAAAACTGTACACACAGACGTGGACAAAATTGTTGGTACCCTTCGGTCAATGACAGAAAACCCACAGTGGTCACAGAAATTGAGACAAACTAAATACAATTTCTATGAAATTTTACCAATGAAAGTCAAACATTGCTTTCAAACATAATTCAACGGATTTATTTTTAAAAATTAAAAACACATGGAAGTTGCCTTGACAAAAATTGTGGTTCCCCCAACTTCATATTTTGTTTCACAACCTCCTGAAGCAATCACTGCCATCAAACAATTCCTGTAACTGTTAATGGGACTTCTGCACCTCTACGCAGGTATTTTGGCCCACTCCGCATGAGCAAACTGCTCCTGTCGTCTCAGGTTTGAAGGACATCTTTTTCACATGGCATGTTTCAGCTCCTCCCAAAGATGCTCAATAGGACTGAAATCAGGGCTAATAGAAGGCCACTTTAGAATGTTTTGAACGTTTTCCTCTTAGCCGAACTTTGATGTTTTTAGCTGTATCTATTGGGTCATTGTCCTGTTGCAGGACCCACGACCTGCGAATGAGACCAAAGCTTTCTGACAGCCACCACAATTCTCTCTAGAATCCATTGATAGTCTTGAGATTTCATTGTGCCCTACACAGATTCAAGACACTGTGCCGATGCAGCAAACCAGCCCCAGAACAAAACTGTAGAAATGGTTTCTGTACAATTGATACACTACTATTAAATATTGATCAGATTTCATAACAAAATATTGCAATACTTCAGTGTATGATTATTTTCTTACATAACCATAGTTTACTGCTTTGCTAGTTTAGTTAGTGTCACACTACTCTCTTTAGTTGAGAAGAATAGGATATTATCTTGGAAATAGATCGTAAACCAGGTACTGCATTTGATTAATTCAATTTAAATGCCAAAATCTCTCAAAATTTCAGTCTTTTTTTGTGTGTGTGTTTGGAATCCACCTCAAAACCCTTATTTTACAATAACAGAACCTGCTTCTTTCAAAAATAGGAGTTGTCTGTCAGTTATTTTTTGTCCAAGGTATTTTATTTACAAGTGGGGGCTCATCCGGGATCTTTAATTGTAAACTAAAGATGATCACAGGTTTGATGAGCTGTGTAATTTGGTTCACAGTAAACATCAATGTAAATAAATTGTTGAAGCAGATAGGTAAAGAATAAGAATGACTGTTTAGTTATTAACTATTAATAAAATAAAAACAAATATCATCTAGATTAGTGGTTCCCAAACGTTGGGGTCCCACTCTGGGTCACCAAGAATCACACAGGGTGTCTTGAGATGATTTCCAGAACTCAAAATAAAATTGACACACAATTGTTGTAGCTATTGTTAGAAAAACTCAACTAAACTGTCATGAATGGATATAAGTGGAAATGAGCTGAAGCAGTAATTATTTAGATTTGAAAGCATGTTTCTATTGTCAAACCAGAGTCATGTCATGTCTTGACAATTGCCATTTTGTGGGTCTGAAGCTTAACTTTTTTGAAACCATTGATCTAGATGGTAGGACTAACTAAATGCTCTACTACAACGGTGATGATTGAGGTCCAAATAAAAGTTTCTCTATGACCCGTTGAGATTAAATCCACCGTCTTCCTGGGTTGTAGAAACGATGATGCCAGCAACATCTGGCGAGATGCCGGAAGTAGCGCATAGCCGGCGGCTTGCATTGCTAAGTTTTGTTTCTCGTTTATTTGAACATTTGAAGAGGATTTTAAAAAACTATTTTACCCCCAAAAATGTACTTGCACAGCTCGGGAACATGTAGCATAGCCGGTGGTTGTACCAACAACCAGAGAAAGTTCCATTTGTGGCTACAAGAGCGATGCTTGGAACATGAAATCCACTTTGGTTGTACTTCAGTGCATGAAGACCTGGTCTTTCCCTGTCTGATGTAGGAGCTGAAACCCAGGCTTGGTGATGAGGGATTTAAAGGCTTCGACTGGCTCTTCGTCTGATTTTGGTAGAAGATTGTGTCCCACCTCGTTCAACAAAACACGACCAACGTCATTACCATGAAGGTGCTGATGAGCCTTTAAGGTTGTTCATTGCCGCACTGTGGATGCGATAGAGTTATGAACTGGTTCCATCTGTTCATTTTTCCCGGAATCGCTCAATGTTTTTATTTCGATTCCTAGTGTGCCAATGGAAGAGGAATCCGCGGCCGATCTCTGTGAAAAGTAAACGTGATCTGCAAATTGTGATCAACACTTTTCAGAGCTGATCACACCGGCTGTCTGTGTGCAGCACCGAGTCCCCCCTCCCCCCACCCGGATATAAACAAACGTGTCTGCCGAACTTTTACTCCGTAATGTAAACTTTAACTCCTGCAGCGTAGAGGAAACTTGTTAAAATACGTCAACAAGGTGGATTTAATAAAAGGTTTAAAGAACAAACTCTGGACGGTGTGAGGTGAGTTTGTCTCACTGCAGAAATAAAAACACACACGGAGCGTCAGCAGTCAGACACGTGAGCGTCAGAAGGCTGAACAATAACCTGTAGAATAATTTAAGTCGTCAGGCTAGAGAAGCTTCTCTGTGGTGGACCACACCAGCTTCTGCCACGATAAATAATAATAATAATAATAATAATAATAATAATAATAATAATAATAATAATAATAATAATAAATCACACACAAAGTTGTGAACATTTTAATTTCCTTTCTGAACTATTTCTGTTGAGTTTTAATGTTTAAATCTGTTAGATTGTTACTGACAGCAGCTGCATTTAAGTTTCACTTCCTGTTCTGACTGAATGCTGCTGCAGCATGGAGGTGTAGTTCTCAGTCATCCTGGACGTGATCATCCTGAGAGTTTTAGCTGAAAACAGCTGGACGTTTCTGGATATGTTGGAGACATTTAGCCTCTCATCCCAGAGGCTTCTTCCAGACTTTGGTTGTGGTCAGAAACAAACACACTGGTTGTGCTGCAAGTCTTTTACTTTTTTTCTACAAAACTTGATTCTGTCTAAATGAAGGTGATGTTGTTGTTCATAGAATTAAAATTCATGTTGAAGTTAAGATTATTTCATCAAGTAGGACCTGTGGTTAGCTGGCTCATGTAAAACATGTCATGTCTTGAAAGAATCGGAATCGGGAATCGATAGGAACCGGAATCGAAACGAGGAATCTGAATCGTTCAAAATCAAACGATGCCCAACCCTAGTTATGAAAGTAGTTAAAATGCTACCGAGTGTTAGCTTTAGCCAGATATTCATCGTCCTCCCACCTTTCTACAGTATAGCCGTTGGAAGAGGGATTGTGACGATGTCCTGTTCGAGCTGTGACAGCAGCTGTTCCCACATAGTTTACGTCTCTAAAGCGCTCATAAAAAGTGTTTAAGCGAGAACAGATCCCTTCACCCCTCTGGTCTCCATGTTTTTGTTTTACTCCAGCCCCGGTCACAGCTAGCGGCAGTCGTGGCACGCCCTTTCTCACTACATCCCTCCACTGTACCACCTCTTGTGATTAATGATCTGCAGATCCGACTCTAGCACCACCATTTTTGAACGTCCCGTCTTTTTATCTCCACCAGATGATCGTGTTAACCGCCGCCGATGACTAAGGCGAGGCAGAGGGAGATGTCTGCGTTGAGCTAAACCAGACTACCCTCTGAAAGGCATCAAATCATTTCATCATGTCCAGAGCGAAAACAGGTAATTACTCGTAATTGGGCCTTCAAATTTTTCCTCTCACTTGTCCTTCTTTTGCTAAATTGGACGATTTCCTCCTTTTTTCTTTCTCCTGGAGGGATGATAGATACCTTAGAACATTTTGGGAGGTGTGGAGCCAAATTGAAAACAGTTTTTGTTCCTCTTCAGATGCATTATGAGAGTTTTCCACTGAGGCGAGAGATTCTTTCTCAATAAATGCTTCATCTTAAACAATCCGGAACAAAACTTCGAATGTTATTCTGTTTTAAACCTAACTGTGGGTTCCATCTGTTAATGGCACCACTTTAAAACAGCAAACCGAGGACCCCTCAAACATGTTTTATCAGTTAGTCTATCATATGTGCTCTGAGTTTTGCAGAATAGAGCCAACAGATTTTTATTTTTTAATTATACTAAAGTCAAATAACACACACAGATGGTGTGAAATTTGCAATGCATAAAATGCACATAAACATTAGTTATCACTGTGAGCGAGGCCGTGTGTTTTTACACACGCATGAATAATCCAGCGCTTTAACAAGATTTTGGGACGGAGCTCGCTCTCTCCTAGCGCCGGAGTCATTGGTGTGTTGCTTGTTTTCCTGAAATAAAATGATTTAAAAGGAAATAAAAATATGCTGGGAGGAAAGTGAGGCGAGTGTTTGACACAACGTCGGAGAATTTCCTTCTCGTCTGAAAAAAGTGGCTCAGCAGTGTTTAAATTGAGCTGCTGTTCCTGTTACCCACATGCACACACACGCACACGCACACACACATACACACGCTTAGGACTTGTGAACAACTGACCTTGTGTTGCGTTCAAATGATCACGCCGACTGTCGCACACGGGTGTGAGACTAACGGTAAAGAACGCAGAGGTTCTGAACCAAGTAATGAAGTAAGGTTATGAATCTGTGTTGTGGTGAACACGGTTCTCCTGGCAGATCTCGCCCACTTTTAGGACCTCAGTGTACAAGCTGTAAAACAGCTGAGGGACATTTAAGCTCCAGATCTTGTTTTCTTCATCTATTTGTCCCATTTTGTTTAGACAACACAAAATAACTCAGCCGGGAAATCAAAATGTAGAGAAAGAACAGAGACGCAGTTTAACAAGGACTGGATCAGAATAGTGACGGAATGTAACAAGTACTTTTTCGCTGTACTTAAGTACAATTTTTCTGTACTTTAAGGTGAAAAATGTAAGAATTCCACAGTGAAAACCACAAAACCGTCTCAATCATGTAGGAAGGTTAGATTACGCTGCATGGTTCTGGAGGCCCAAGTTTCCTTTTATTTGATGTTTTTAGTGGTTGAAGGTAACGATAACAGCTGACTGCCTTTGTGTGGTTTCCTGTTAACTTGTTATTCTTCTTCCTGTCCTCTAAGTGCTGCTGTAACGAGTGCATGTCCCCCACTGTGGAAATAATAAAGTTTGTTCCATTCAAAGTGATGAAGACGACCCACTGGACACCACTAAAACCGATTTACAGTCATTTCGTGTTTTTTTAAGTTTACTGATTGTTTATTTAAATTGCAATAGGAAATCTTTTAAAGGCGAGCACTAACTGGTAACTTTCTTTCTAATATTGAGAAGTAAATCTAAAAAAAATTATAGCGTTGTAAGAGTGGCCAGTAGCCTAGGTACTTCTTTCTATTACAAGATTTTATTATTATTATTATTATTATTATTAAATGCTAATTAAAGCCTCTTTGGATGGATCTGGTTCTGATTCTGAAAGGCTGTGGGGATATGACTCAATATGTGTCTCAACCTTATGTGCAATAAAAACATCAAAAACGGCGTTTTAGAAGACGTTTTCAGGCCTGAGTTCACATAGGACTAGAGCACCTTGTGGTGTCATGTACACGGCTGATTTAGGACCGTAGAACCTCTTTGGGGGTTTATTCAGCTTACGGTGTGGGGGAAATGAAATGCACACACGCGGGAGGTTTGGAGGTTTATGGATTCGTACACTCAGGAAGGAGGGGTGTGAGGTTGTATGACGGCGAGTACATCGCATGTGACGGAACCCAAATTCAGCCGGGGTGTGTTTCTTGACACGGTGTGATGGGGCACGCCCCAAAGCATTACTGTCCACCAGGGCTTTGTGTTTGCAAACGCCCATATGTGTGTGTGTGTGTGTGTGTGTGTGTGTGCTTCCATGCATCTGGGCTCTCTTTACTTCGATGCTGTGAGCAGCCAATCATTTTTTCCAGTCTAATTAGCACTAATGTAAATTCAGGGACGACGGCAACGTGGCAACTGTTCATGATGGGGGTGTTCGTGTGTGTGGTTCACTGACTTTACACATAAAAGTGTGTGAGAGGTGACTACAACTGCTGAACAAGGAAGAGCCATCCTAAGAATGGGCCAGCCCCCCTGCTGTGAGCAACCATTTGACCATAAGCAGCCACTAACATCCCTTAAGGGATATTTCAGCTCTTTTTAAAGTACATTTAATCCCCATGAACCTGTTTTAAATCACAATCTTACCTGATAAATGAAGAAATTGAGGATTGATGAGCTAATGACTAGTCTGAGCCCAGCCAAATCCCATTGCTGCCATGTTGGAACCGCTCCAGCCTTCTGAAATTATGGAAGCTCTGAAAGACAAAAATAAAATAACAAACAAAAAAATTAATCACACACACACACAATGTCACTTGCCCGAGCCCCAAATGAAAAACTATTATTCATTCCTCTTTTTTATGTTCATATTTGTGGAAGAAAATATTGTATATAAAAAACTCCAGCTTTCCTTGGTTTCTTTATAAGTTTCAAAGCTGCTCATTTGACATTTAAAAAAATCCCTACGTAGCTGGAATGTTTTCATCCACATTCGGCCTAGCTGTTAGCTCATCAATCCTGCAGAGCATAAACCATTTCTCCAAAGTTAGGCTGTTCAGGAAGCTACCCTGACTTTGTAATTATTGATTTGTTCTCCACAGACAGCCTAATTTTGTGATTTGCTCACACAACACTTACAATCCTAGTTAGATATTAAAGAAACCAGATTTCTAAACTCCTTAATATGGAAGCCCATTCCTGCCACTCTGACAAAAATAACTCAGAAATATGACTTAGCTACCTCATTAATAAAAGATTTCTTTTTTTCTAATCAGTGTGGCAGGAATGGGCTTCCATATTAAGGAGTTTAGAAATCTGATTTCTTTAATATTTAACTAGGATTGTAAGTGTTGTACATTACAATACATTAGAACACATTTATTATAGTTAGAATTTCTGGCTTTTAAACAATTTCCATTTTTTCTGAAAACATTTTGCACGCGCACACACAGCCGGGGTGTGCTCCTATCACACCTGATGTAACGAGACAACGTTTCCTCGCTGGCCGGCGGCGAGAGAGACAGGAGAGGATAGAAAGGCACTGGATGAGAGGGGGAAACGACAGGAAGAATAAACACATGAATAAATAACAGCGAAAGGCAAACAGAGCCTGGCCATCAGTCCGATTTGGCTGAGCCTCGTCGCCTTGCTCGCTCACTCACAGCTGGGAAATTCACGGTAACGTGGTCTAGGAGGAAGAAAACAAAAAGGCCTCAACATCGGGAACACCTCCAAAAGGCTTGTGGCAGATGTCAGCATTTAGATTTATAATTTTTGCTTTTCTTCTACCTTCACAGCTGTCTGATGATGCTCCACATTTAAACCGAATTATTGTTTATTATAATGAAACAAATACAATCATTCAAGGGAAAAGGATCATTTTAAAACATTTCTGTTACTAGACAATGAAAGTAAATTTACTCCTAAAAGGCTTAATCCTTGGTAACCTTCAAACTTAACCTTCAGCCAGCCAAAATGAGACGGAGACGAGGGTCAAAAGGTGTTTTTTTTTCTGCACCAGATTTGTTTTACTGACCAGATTTTACAGACTTTACCGAATCTGAAGGCGTGTGTTCTCGAACGACGTTCGCTCAGAAGTTACCAGGAACTTCTCATTTCTAGAATCTACCAGAAAGTCAAAGCTCTCGTCTGCAACTCCCCAAGGAGAGTCATCGGGATCTTTTCTCAGTGTGTGCACATACACATCTTTTAGATATATATGTATGTGTGTGTGTGTGTGTGTGTGTGTGTGTGTGTGTGTGTGTGTGTATGAGCATGGCTGACTCAAAACCGACCCTTTGAAGTGAAGTAGCGATGAGGGGAAGTTAATTACGTCCCATTATGCAGGCTGGGCGCAACCATGCACCAGTTAAGGCCGTGTTTTTCCCTTTAATTAACTAGAAAGCCAAGCGCTCGCCTGTCAGGGAGCTGCTAAAAGAGCATTTCAGAGGAGGAAAACCCTAGGGGTGCTGATGAGAGGCCGCTAGGACTGGCCACATGTTAATGGCGAGGTGTTAGCATCTTAAACCACGTTATCACTCGCCACTCTCTGTAGTCTTGTGGAAGTGTGCAAAGGGAAATCTTGGGGATGGTCTCCAGGGGGAAAACTAGCAAAAGGCTCCATGACTTTGAGAGTTGACGCTGCAGCACTACAAAGTGTGCAGGATTTCCAGAAGTTAAGGAACTTTTTTTTAAATAAAAAGCATCAAAAACCCCTGAGTGGGAACTTCTTAATTAGGAAGTCCCTTGGATTGCTCATGGATGTGGAGCAACTCTGGAGAACTTTAGAACCTTGATTATATCAACTGGAGCCACAGATCATCTTCTCATGTGACACTCAGGTTAAAAATGGCTCCATCAAAGCTGCAGAAGGAAACTGTAAACAAGTTTCAGTCAGCAGTCCATTTAGCCAGGAAATTATGGGATGTGGTTCGAGGCCATCGGGAAAACATTTCAAAATAAAAGCTAAACGTGAAAACTTCCTCCAACCTCAGAGTGGAACGGTAACACTTTACAATAAGGGTCCCTTCATTAATGTTACCTAGTGCATTATTACACATTAATAAACTATTTATTAAAATATTAACAACTGCTTAACTTTATAATGCATTATTAAGCAGACACCCCTCGGCCCTTCGTCCTGCCCTTAAGAACACTTAACAAAAACTGAACCGTTAATAAACAGTCAGTTTGTCTTCTGTTTTGGTTTTAGGAATTACGCCCAAAACGAGCCATTTGAAAAAGTCCTTGTTTGTGATGTCACAAACAAGGACAATTAGCATAGCACCACCTCTCACGCACAAGAGACGGCTGCTGACGGAGGAGCAGTGCCTCTACTCTGAACCCCTTTCATATATAAGAGCTTCTCAGCTTATAGCAGCCTGAGCGGGGGTGGGTGGGCGTGGCCAGAAACAGCTCATTCTGGAAGGGACTAAAATGTCAAGACTAAAACTTTGCTAATCGCTTTAGGTGAGAGGGATTTTGTATAAAGAACTTCATGAGCTACGTATTGACCATAGAACTATAAAAACGTAACAGGTCAGGTCAGGCGTCTGCCATCTATAACATGTAAGAAGTCATTCATACCATTTTCCTGCCTATTTAATAAATCCCATTCTTTATGTTTGGTGTAAATGCAGAAAATATTAAGTGTAATATGACTTTTTCCTGTGAGAAAATTAGTTCATCAGAATTTCTTCCATTTAATCTTTAAATGTCCAAACACAGATGAGTATTATAATAAAATCTTCTTGTTTAGATGCTTGCAGCTGAGAGCAAGACTCAGCCTGCTGCCTCAGACCATCAAATTAAATAATAAAAGCCTGTTTTTATTTTTATTTTTTTAGAAAGCCTGCTTGCTTAATTAATAGGGTCAATTAACACAAACCACACGTGTGTTGACAGAATCCATCCAGTACTGTGGCCCACCAACGGGTGGTGCTAACCACAAACGGAATTATATGCATCCACACACGTGAAACCAAAACACCAGCATTTACAAGCTCAGATATCATTAGAATGATTTTATTCCAGCTTTAAACACATTTTTGTCATATTTCAGTGGTATTCAGCGGCAGGTTGAGCTCATTCCCCGACGCTCACCACATTTTTTTCCCTTCTTCCTTTTCTTACTTATTGACCGGTCTGGGGGTCAATGACTGTGCAGATGACAACACGGTTGTTATTAATGGCCGCGACGTTCCAATGTCTCAGTATGTGTGCTGGGAAAATGGTATGTAGCCCTCCCGCGCTCCTTCCTCCTCCCCCCTCCAACCCTCCACACTGGGCTCCAGCTGTCTGGCTCCACTGTGTAAAAAGATCCAGGCTTGTCTCTCTTCTTTATCCTCTCATTACCTCTAAAAACCAAAGGAAATCAATGATAAAAGTGCTCCAGGAAGTTTCCAACTTGATAAATGCTGCTTTAAGTCATTTACAACAAAAGGGACTTATTAGATGAGCTTATAAAAGGTCAATTCAAACAAAAATTCTCTGTAAAATGTATTTCCTGAGGGTTTGTGACCTGTTTTACTGTAGATATTTTAGATTGTTAGTGGAGAAACTGCACGCTACATGAAAATAAACACTTTCTTTATAATGTTTTTATTTCACATAAAGGTAAAACACAGTAGTCTGAAATTATTCTAAGAAGTTTCAATTAATTGTTTGAATCAAGGGTTAAAGTGAATTTATTATAAACAATGCACCTTTTGCATCGTTTTGTGCTACCATGTGAGTCTCTACAACCTCAATAAATGTTTTAAATGTGAGAAAAATCCATTTATTTGTTTTTTTTATCCGTGTTCAGTTTTAGGAATTATGTGCCTAAAATAAGCCGTTTAAAAACGTTCCCATTTGTGATGTCACAAATGGGAAATTAGAATAAACCTTTCTCTTGTGCAGCTGCAGCTCTACTCAGACCACCTCCCACATAAGAGAATCTCAGCTTATAGCAGCAAAAACGGTGGACAGGAGGGGGCGTGGTAGAGTGACAGAGCCTCAAAATGACTCATTTTGGAAGGTACTAAAAACGCAGAAAATAAAGCTGCTGAAACTGCTTCATGTGAGAAAGATTTAGTGCAAAGAACTTCATTATCGTATCTTTTCTCGACCATAAATCTGTTAAAACTTATGTTATAATGTGTCCTTTACGATCCAGTGAATGAGTGAGTTAAAAGCAGACTTTCGCTGGAGAAATCAGGCCAGCGTCTGATTGTGTGTCCGGAATAAAAAAAGAGGAAGAGTGAAGGAGGAGGAGGGCCTGCAGCTTCTCACACAGTCTGCTTATTGGAGAGCTGTCAGCTGTGGCAAAACTCCAGTTAGCCGTTTTATTTCTCCGTCTGTGCATCGAGCTCATCTCTCACCAAGCCATCTCCTTTGCCGGGTCGTGCTCTTAGTGTAACAGGGCTTCCTGACATTTGGGGGTGTTACATGAAGATATTGTAGTTCAGCTCATCCTTTTTTTTTCCAATTTATTATTCTTTAATTTTGATGCATATTTTCATTCTGAAGTTTATGAAGGTAAAAAAAAAAAAAAGACTAGCCGTGATTCACTTGGGAAAAGAAAAGGTTCTATACCCGAGTCTGGGCTTGGATCCTTTGGTGTAACTTGAGCCAAAATACCGCAGATTTATCGTCTAGAAGCAAACAAAAATACTGTAACTTTATTGTGTTTCAGCTGAACAGACTAAACAGCCAGGATTGGATCTTTGGAGGTTTTCATATTCTTTGGGGAAAAATAGATTCTCAAAATAGCAGAGGCACAAAAACTCATTGGAAAGCGGATTCTGCAGAAAAATGAGGTGAAAACAACGTTTTTATGATCCCAATTCTCTAATTTGAGCAGGGACGAAATTTTGATTTCAGAAGTGGGGGGGACACAGCAGGCTTGTGCGGATTTGGGGTGGGGGTGTTATGTAAAGACCCCTTGACACGTCACGTGCCCATCTCAATAATTTTTCCATCCTCAATATATATATATCAGAGTTAAAAAATGTACAACTCTATTATTATTTTTATTCATTATCATTATTGAAGTGCAGTTTTGGCTGTTGACAATGGATAGGTCATTGTTTTTATTGTTTTTGGTGCAACATTTTCTAACAGGGAGTGAGATTCCTTTTTTATTTAATTTTTGTTTGTTATTTTTATTCATTTAGAAGTTCTGGTTCTGGACATTTCAATGTTAAATGAAGGTTTCTTTGTTGCATTTTAAAGGGTGTACTTGCATTATTATGATATATTAACATTATATTAGTGGTTATTTTGGTCTAGATAATGTTGACAATATCGTTTATCATCAACAATTTGTTGGACAAAATATCGTCCAGCAAAATGTGTTACATTCCCAGGCCTAGTCAAAAGTATAAAAATTATTTATACATAAACGGTCCCTCCTGAGATCTGGCAGTTTGTTCATTTGCTGTGTTAGAGGACATGCTGAACTAATGTTTTACACATGATCATCACCCTAACATTTGAGTGTATAAAAACATATTAAATATGTTTTTTCCCTTAAAAGTGTTTAAACAGTTGTTGCATTTCAACACACAAAAAATAAATGGAAAAAATAAGATAAATCTAATGAAAAGTGTACATCTTTGACATTAAGCTTAAAAAAATCTGTTGACGATGATGATACTGTTCATTTTTCAGAGCTTTTTAATGTGAAAATATACATTGCAATAGATAAGTTTACAATAAAGTTAAATGATAAAAGTTTTGAAGTTACACTTCTACTACTACTAGTAATAATAATTATGATAATAGTAATAATAAAAAAATAATTATTATAATAATACGAATAAATTGTGTCTGAGGAGTCAGTTATGTGGAGGAGATGAGTTTGTAAAAGTTAGTTTTGAGTATGTTTGTGAAGGAGGAGGTGAGTCTGAGCTTAATGCAGGGGTGTCACATGTCCAACTTACGTTTTGACTTTGAAAGAAGTCTCTTATATCCACTTTTCGTTTTCTTGACATGCTGCCTCCTGGCTGTGCCTAACTACCAAAGACTCACAAATGAACACTTATTCAAATGTTATGTAATGGAAGCTGAGCTGAGCTCTGATATTACACAGCGTCTAGTTGACGATGTGACTCAGTACCGGTGTTCCCTAGCGGCTCCAAACTAGCAAAACAACGTGAGCACGTTCTCACTGTTTACAACTTGAGTGACAGCAGCAACAGCCAATAATACGTTAGCAAGTATCAGCAGAGCCAATAGATTAGCTTTTGGGCGGGTCTAATAGTAAACCGGTTTCCGTTTCGGTCCTAGTGCTCAACCAAATCCATTTAATGGAGCGTAACATTGTTTTTGGACGGAAAAAAGTGCAGGGGACCAAAACTGCCTTTTGAAAAAGTGGGGGGGACATGTCCCACCCGTCCCCCCCCAAAATTACGTCCCAGACTTTGAGTATTAGGGTAATGTAAAAAAAATAGCAAACAACTGTTGTTTTATTCTTAACTTATAAACACTCCCTTCATTATTGTTACTGACTGCATTATTAAGCATGAATAAACGATTACATAATGTATTAAATGCTTAATACTATTGTTAATATTAAATATTGCATTACTAAGCAGACACTAGCCCCAGCCTTTTATCCCAACCTTAAGAAGGCGTAGTTAATATCAGCAATGTTAATAAAGGGATCTTTTGTTTATTAATGTTTAATAATGCACCAAGTAACATTAATAAAGGGACCCCTATTGTAATATTGCAGTGACTTAAGTATAGTATTGTCCTGTTTGTGTTTCTAATATTCATTTTCCCTGGACATCATTATTTTGTGTTTTTCCAACTTCCATGTCCTAAACTTGTATTTAAAACTTAATTTCAATATAAACAAATGTTAAAAAGTAAAGCATGTTGGTCTTGTTATGGATTCAGATGGTTTTCATGTCATTTTCCAAAAAATTAACAGTTTTTAGAATAAGATGGACACTTTCAGAGAGCCAGATCTGATGATTTTATGATGTTTTCTATGAGCTCTGAGTCCAGAAAGAGCAAATGAAATCGTTTAAATGATCTCTTTTAGCTCGATCTTTAGTAAATTACATCCCAGCTGCAGGATTTTCATTAAAATCTGAACACAGTTACCACATAAAATTCTGATATTGTTTTATTACTTCAGTCTCTTTTCTTTGGAATACGCTGAATTGGTTGGTGGCAACATGTCTAGGGAGCAATCGGTTTTATGCTTCAGGAGTAACATTTCTTCTCCTTGCGTCTCATGCTCTCTTCTCCCGTTTTTTAATGCTCCATCAGGAGTTTTTCCCTCCTTCCTAACCCTCCTGTTCCTGTTTCACCCCACTCTTTCAATGCGGTGAGTTCCTATCCCTGTCCTGCTCATTTCCTGTACGTCTCACCCCCTCCGTCTCCCCCAGTGGATGGGTTCGGGCTGCTGAGCTGGTGGGGCTGGTGGCCGGTGTGACGGCTCGGCTGTCTGGTGTCGCGTGCTATCAGGGCGGACGTCGTGCGGCGAGGACGATCGGAGCTGAGCGCCTCCGCCTCACTGCAGGTCACCTTTCACGGGCAATTAGTGTCGGAGCAGAGGCGCTCTTGCCGCTTGTCGGCCCCGTTTATTGTGAAGATCAACGGCAATCAGTCTCCACACTCCACTCCGCTCTGCTCCCTTCACATCTCTGCCTCCAACCCTCACTCTCTCTTCCTCCTGTCTTCCTTTGTTGCCGCTCTATCTCTTTGAGTTTCCCCCTGTTGTGCTTTTGCAGCTCTCGGGCTAATGGCTGCTGTCTGGCAATATGTTATCCGACTGCTCGGCTCTCTCCTCATTACACACTTCTTTACTTGTTTTCCATTTTGGGGTTGAGTAGAAATTATAATGCTGCGAAGAGACTTCCGCAATCCGTTGCTTTCTTCTTTCTGGATTTCCCTCTTTTTCTTTAATTTGTTGTGAATGCTTCCTTGTTTATGAGTTAAGGGCTTTCCGCCATCGTCTTGGGATTTTACTGCACATTATCACCAAGAGATCACGTTTTAAGACCACATTTTGATGGGGTTCCTCCATCCACTGGTAGTTTGAGTCGGGATTCGGCTCAAGACTCGTTGGAAGCTTTACTAAACAAAGGATTAACGTTCAGTTAAGTAAAAGAATCAAACTAAAAGACATTCTTAGGCCTAACAATGCCTTGTGGTGTATGTTTAAGGCAGCTGAAAAGGGTACCAGTTACATAGTTTATGCCTCGCCCTGCAAGCTGGCCATGCATCTGCAAAGGGAGACCTCAACAGTGATTTAGCAGCCCCTCACATCTCTTATCTTGTGCATCCTCTGCAGGATACACCTCAGCTTGAATTAACAAGATGTTCAGACCCTGTTCGTGACATTAAATCAGCTTCATTGGGGCTGCAAAGCAACGTAAGACCAACAACGTATACACCAAGCAATGCTCATGAAACATTCTGATCTGAATCACCATCTAAACCTTTATAACTCAGTTGGGCCATGCCAGGAAATCTGTCAACCAATAATCAACAAAAGTCAATTAAAATGGACGATTAACCTTTTGTCAGAGGTCAAGACATTCTTAGAATATCCCCATAGCCTCTGCATGGGTTAGGGTTAGGTAAGACATACATAGACGCCAGTTTTTCCCCTGATAACATATTATGAGTAGATATTGGCGCCAAAGCCCACCAGCCTAGAACATGACCAACTGTAGAAGTAGCAAAAGATTGTTCTCTGCAGGTCCGTGTGGCCATGCTACATCGTAACCTCAGCAGGTCTACCATTGGCCTGATCAGTTTTGGGTCTCACCAATCACAGTGCCCTATGGTTGTTGGATGAGCTAAGCTCCATAGCTGCCACTGAGAAAAACTACAAAGATGGCGTCAGCTCAGGAACGACACTCGCTTAAAACAGCTTTGGTATTAACTTTAGACGATTAAGCACGGATTTTTCTTTGAGACATGAGCAGATAGAGGTACAGTCCTTTATTTAGGAAAAACTGCGTATCTGCTTCTTCTTCATGTTTGACGTGCATGGTGGACTACAATACCTGATGGTTCAATTTCCAGGTTCCGGTTGGAAGTCTTGCAAATTCATATATTCAGAAGGCCTTCTGAACGTTTCCAAACCACCAGTTACAGATTCGATGAGTGGGAGTTCTACCACTAGCAGCATAATTTACCTACAAACCCAGAATGTGACTCTTTGATTTCTATGTTAGACACAAACTGACCTAGTTGGACAGAATATCAGATCTCTATTGTTTAGTGGCATTTTGAAGTTAAGTTAAAGTTTAAGTCCCACTAGTTGTCACACACACAGGTGTGTGTCCACATTTGACCCATCCTCTAGGAGAGCGGTGAGCTGCAGACACAGCCGCACTAGGGAATCATTTGGTGGTTCAACCCCACAATCCAACCCCTTAATGCAGAGTGTCAAACAGGGGGGCATTGGGTCCAATTGATATGACCCAACCGGGATTTGAACCCCGATCTCCCAGTCTCGGGGCCAGTAGGCCACTGAGCTGATTAAACATTGGTTTGATTTTGAATTAGAGTATGAATCCACACTCACTAGAATATAAAAAACAATGAAACAACAAAAATACAAAAGATGGATCAAGGAAGCAATAGAGATAAGGAGACGTGGATGTGGGACCATGAACAGGGACGACGGAGTTTACACGCTGGACCACGCATGGGACTGCATCGTCGGAGAGGGGAGAGCGGGCAGTAGAGGGCGACAACGTCCTCTGCTGCCCGCAGATAAACGGAGAAGGAAGTGACGCGCCACCATCAGCGTCAGCCTGAAGAAGCCGGCAGCTGTCGGCGAAACCGTAGCTACAAACAGGTAAACAAAACTGTTTCTGTGTTTAAAAAAGAACGAAAGCATGAATGACTTAATTAATCTATCCCACTCCTTGCTGATCTGTCAACAACTCTGTCCTAGATAGAATCCACCTTCTGGGTCAGAGTCTGAATCTCAGCCAAAGTTCCAAGCTTACGACTCATCTCGACAATTATATGAGTTTGTGCGTTCACAGCGTGGAGCATTCCATCCCTGAGCTCCGGGATTGAGCCAATATTCCTCGAAAGCTTGTTAATTTTCCGGTAAGCTAGGTAACCGCTCAGGCCAAAGAGCAGGAATCCCGACACCAAAACCACGAATTTCCAAACATCTTCAGAATCCTCTACAGACAGTTGAGAGAGGCATATCAGGTTCCACTGTTTCCAGGAGTCCATGATGTACCCAGCTGGCTCTGTCCCAGAGTGGCATCCGGGAGCCCCTTCTCCTGTTCTCATCATTGAAAAAACTTTGTCAATCGCATTGAGAGACCAACTGACCAGATCCATTTTTAATAATTGCCAGTTTACAGAAAAAATGCAGAAAGCTCTGTGCACAAGACAGGACAAAGAGCCTTGGGATAAGGAGGGAGGGAGAAGAGAAAATAGCGTCTGCACTCTCCAAGAGCCGGAAGAAGAAGACTGCTGTCCCAAATCCTTCTGGACTGCAGTAGTGTCAGACACATAATGGGTGGAAGAAGGAATGTCATCAGAGCTTGACTCCTGCATGGTGGTGAGAGGATCAGGTGAACTGGGTGTCAACAAAAGGTGACCTCTGTTTCTTTGCAGGGTGTCACTTTGTGTGTCAATAATATATGACCTTGGTGTCCCAGCAGAAGAGACCACTGTGCCTCTCTCAGTTTTATCCTTCACCCACACATAGTAGTTGTCAGTTCCTTGTTTAACCCCGGCCACCAAACGGACTGTTTAGCCCTTCCTCTACATTTGGTGATGCCCAGATGTCCCTGATGAAGTTTGTTCAGCATGTCTTCTCTGAGCGAAGGTGGGATTACAATCCTGCACCCATACTGAAGTAGGCCATGCTGTACAGTGAGCTCACCAGCAAATGCCAAATAAGGCTGGTATATCCTGTCGACGAAAAATTTGTCTGGCCAGCCTTCCCTGCAAAACGTCTTCAGCTGATGAATGGTGGCATCTCTGTCCTGATGTATCTGTATCTCTTCTAGCCGGGCCTCTGTAGCAGGAAGGCTCCCCATCACAGAGTCCACATACAATTTGATTTCCTCCTCCGGGAGACCTGCTGCTGTGTTGCTGACAGGAGCTCTGGAGAGCACATCTGCAGTTGCAATGTCCTTGCCTGCCACGTGTGATATTGTATATGAGAACCTCATGAGCCGCAAGCAAAGTCATTGTATTCGCGGTGGAAGTTCATCCAGACTCTTTGAACCCAGTGAGGGGAATCAAGGGTTTATGATCCATTTCAATCTTGAACCATTTTCCCAGCAGAAAAATCTTTCACATGTCCATGTTATCACCAGTGCCTCCTTCGCAATCCCCTTCTTAAAGATGGGGACCACTATCCCGGTCTGCCACTCCACAGGAACTGCCCCCGATGACCACGCAATGTTGCAGAAACGTGCCAACCACGACAGCCCTACCACATCCATAGCCTTGAGATACCCCAGACAAATCTCATCCGCCCCCGGGGTTTCGCCGCTGTGTACTTGTTTGACTACCGCAGCAACTTCTGCCCCAGAGATTGGACAGTCCATCCCCAGGTCTCCCGGCTCTGGCTCCTCCTCGGAATGCGTGTAGGTGGGATTGAGGAGCTCCTCAAAGTATTCCTTCTACCGCCCGACTATAGCCCCAGTTGACGTCAGCAGCTCCCCATCCCCACTGTAAACAGTGTGAGCGAGTTGCTGTCTCCGGAGACCCACAGACCAGCCATGCCCTGTAGGCCTCCTTATTCAGTCTGACGGCTCCCCGAACCTCTGGTGTCCACCAGCGGGTACGGGGGTTACCACCACAACTGGCACCGGCCACCTTGCGACCACAGCTAGCAACAGCCGCTTCAACAATCGCAGAGTGGAACAAGGCCCACTCAGAGTCGATGTCCCCCACTGCTCTCGGGACGCGGTCAAAGCTCTGCCGGAGGTGGGAGTTGAAGACTGTCTTGACAGGTTCTTCTGCCAAGCGTTCCCAGCAGACCCTCACTGTGTGTTTGGGTCTGCCAGGTCTACGCGGCATCTTGCCCTGCCATCTGATCCAACTCACCACCAGGTGGTGATCAGTTGACAGCTTCGCTCCTCTCTTCACTCGGATGTCCAAAACATACGGCCGCAGGTCAGATGATACGACTACAAATCCTATCAAAGACCTGCGACCTAGGCTGCTCTGGTACCAAGCGTACCAATGGGCATCCTTATGTTCGAACATGGTATTCGTTATGGCCAAACTGCGGCTTGTCCAGAAGTCCAATAATGAAACACCACTCGAGTTCAGATCAGACGGGCTGTTCCTTCTAATCACACCCCTCCAGGTCATGCTGTCATTGCCCATGTGAGCATTGAAGTCCCCCAGCAGGACAATGGAATCCCCTGATGGAGCACCCTCTAGCACTTGTCCCAGGGACTCCAAAAAGGGTGGATAATCTGAACTGATATTTGGCGCAAAAGCACAAACAACAGTCAGTACCCGTTCCCCGACCCGAAGGCACAGGGAAGCTACCCTCTCGTCCCCTGAGGTAAACCCCAACACACAGGCGGAGAATCTTGGGGCTAACAAAAAGCCAACCCCAGCCCTCCGCCTCTCGCCCGGAGCAACTCCAGCAAAGGAGAGTGTCCATCCCCTCTCAAGGACTTGGGTTCCAGAGCCAGTGATATGTGTCGAGGTGAGTCCGACTACAACTAGCCGGTACCGCTCAACCTCTGCCACAAGCTACTGCTCCTTCCCCACCAGTGAGGTGACGTTCCATGTCCCAATATCCTGTTTCCTTGTCCGGGGATCGGACCGCCAAGGCTCCCGCCTCGGTTTGTCACCCAATCCACACTGCACCGGACCCTTCATGTTCCTCCTGCGGGTGGTGAGTCCACAGTTGGATGAGCCCATGTATCCAGTTTGAGCTGGGCCCGGCTGGGCCCGGCTGGGCCCCATGGGCAAAAGCCCAGCCACCAGGCGCTCGCCCACGGGCCCCAACCCCAGGCCTGGCAACAGGGTGGGACCGCGGTAACCCTCCGGGCCGAGTACTCCGACTATTTGTTTTTACGTCCATGAAAGACCTTCAGCACGTATTGTGCTGAAATTCCACCATTTATTGCATTTAATTAATAAACTTAGAAAGCGAGAGCAGCCAGTTGAGGTGGCTCGGGCATCTGGTCAGGATGCCTCCTGGCTGCCTCCCTGGTGAGGTTTGCTGGGCACGTCCAACCAGGAGGAGACCTAAAGGTAGACCCAGGACATGGTGGAGAGACTAAGTCTCTCACCTGGCCAGGGAACGCCTTGGGATTCCCCCAGAGGAACTGACCAAAGTGGCTGGGGAGAGGGAAGTCTGGGCCTCTCGCCTTAGGCTACTGCCCCTGCGAACTGACTCCAGATAAGCGAATGAAAATAGATGGATGGATGGATGGAACTTAAAAAGCATTTGGGCAGTAAAAAAAAAAGTTTCTCACTATTGTGGAATAAAATTAAATGCATAATCAAACACCTTCTTTGTTAACTCACACAAATGACAAGGGGAGTGAAAGTGTTAGATTCATAAGACTTTAAAATTCCTGCAATTTTTCTGCCAATTCCATAAAAACTAGAAAATTCTCTAATTTGAATTATTAAAACTGTTACATTAAAACCAGAAACTGGATGGTAATGTATTTATCAAAAATGACACAGATATCACTAAAGGACATTTTGAATCTATTTTACACTTTTATGCTTGTTTTGTAAATTCCATAATGGCTTCTTATTTATAATGAGTTGGAAAAGAACATTTTATTTTAACAACCAAAGTAAATGTGATTCTTTATATAAACCATGCCCTCTATACATACATTAATCTGTATATACAGTCTAACGTTGAAACGCCCGTTCCTTATAGTCAACTAGTCAAGGAAAAATCAAGGAAAAAAGGGCAGCCTCATTTACATACGGGGCTTCATTAGATAATGCTAAGGACAGCAAAGAGTGAATATTGAGCCACAGTGATGAATAGCTGGTGCAACACAAAGTCGCCTCAAAGTAGTCACACCGTAACCCCCATTTGCATCCGTGCCTATTTTTCCCTGTGTATGTATATTAAGTTTCTTAATGGTGGACACTTACTGTTATTTCACTGGTCTCTTGAGGAACTGGTGTTAGTGTTCTGCAATTTAAATAGGCAACTTTTGATGGTGTTACATCAGCTGTGAAGGAAGACAATTGGAAATTTAAATGTGATGAGCACGTGTTAATTGCATTATGTTTTTTTTTTCTTTAGTTATTGGAAAATCGGGGCATGCAGTAAAAAGATTTGTATGAAGGAATCTTTTTAGTCAGGAAATCTTTCACAGAAACATGTGCTCCCACCCAAACAGATGCCTATTTATCATTAGCATATTGTATTGGTTTATTTGCTGTGCAGATAAGCTGTTTTTCCAGGAGTGACGCTGCCAAGATGGCGGTCGTGGGAACTGCCCATTGGGCTTCAGTTCGGCTTTATAAAAACCTACAGCACAGAGGATTTGTCCATCTGATATTTACAGTCATTGGTTCATATATCTATGAACCCATTGTTTTTGGACCGAGGGGCGTTATTGGCTTAGGTTTGTAGACAAATGCGAGAAAACCACTTTGTTTTTTTTTTTTACATGTATAGCTGTCGTAGAATACGTTGTTAGGAGGCATGAACATGTTTTAAGCTAGCCTGTTTAGCAGATTTGCTACTGTAGCTTTAATTTACTAAGCAAATGGTGTTTTTTTTTTCATGACAGCTGAAGTTTGCAACACTTGTTTTTTTGAAGAACAAAAACAACAACTTATACTGATGCAGGTTTAGTTTCTAATTCATGCTTGCCCTGGGAACTTTGGTGGATTTTTGTGCCTCCACGATCAAAGGAAACGAGAAGCTTCTTTGGGTCAGTTTTTTTATATGTTTCTAACGTCACGTTTGCTTGGTAAAAGACCAATCAAACTAAGCCATCTTATGGTATTACTCCTAAAATGGACTTTTACCTCTTTCTTCGATTAAAAAAAAGTTTTTTAAATGCAGAAAAGTCAAAGTTAGGAATCTCACCACCTGCCTGTTTAACAGGTGATCAGTGCTTATGTCAATGAAGTTGAAGTTTTTACATTTGGGATTTCTTTATCTATTTTCTTTAAAATGTATCTGCTCTCTAGGAAAAAAAACCTGTAAACATACTAAATAAGTCATATTTTTCTTTTCCCTCTCCATCTCTTTGATTATTTAATTTTTTATAAATGGACCCATGGGCGGTTGTGTCTCCCAGGCCTCATGCCAGGCTGCTGTTTGAACACAAACCTGTGCGGATGGGTCTTGAACGGCTGTTTCATCTAGTCATCCCAGGTCTGACGAGATTTGACTGGTCCAGTCCCGAGTGAGTCCTGCATCTCAGCGGGTAACCATCACCCTCCATCAACAAGCTGAGCCCAAACAACATCAGATGTTGGACTGCATTTAAATGAAAGTGCTTCTAAAAGGCTTCTGGGAAAGAGGTGAAATAAACAAAACTATTTTTTTCACAGTTATAAAAAGCTGATTGCAGCTGTTGGCTGAAACTAAAACTACAAAATGATGCACCTCAACTTCTTTAACTCCTCTTGAACTTTTGATTTTCTAATTCCAAACATAAAAATCTACAATAATCAGAAACAAGCTAGAAACCATTACACAGAGGGGCAGTAATTATGATTGTATGGCTTTACTAAAAGCAACCGCTTTTTTAAATTATTTTTTATCAATTTATCTAAAAACCTAATTTCAATAATTACAAATGAAACAGTGGAAAAATGAGGTTTGAGTTGACGGTTGGTTGTTTGCGGGACTTCATGCTTGGCAGTTCAATCAAAAGGGGCCATTAGTGTAACGTTTTGTCAGAGGTTATAATATTTTTGGAATATTCCATCAGTAATCTCTGCATGGGGGAGAGTCCTTTCCCCTGATAACATACAATGGGTGCTGCCATGTTGTATTTTGGGAGCCAGAGCCTACTAGCCTAGAAATCAAGACCAACCGTAGCAGATTTGCTCTGGAGGTCAGTCTAGTCACGCTCTATTGTAGACTCAGCAGGTTTACCATTGGCCTGATCAGATTTGTGTCTTGCCAGTCACCGTGTCCTATGTTTGTTGAACGGGCTAAGCAACAGAGCTGCGAAGGAGAAGCACTACAAAGATGGCGTCGGCTCAAGAACGGTGCTCATTTAAAACAGTTTTGGCATCAAATTTGAATGACTTGGACTTGTGTTTTTCTTTGAGACATGAGAAGATAGGGGTACTTAGGTTGTTTATTTCAAAAAATGACGTATTTGCTTCTTCATCCTTGACGGTGTAAGGCGGACTGCCCTGTAGACTGATTTCCATAACAATGGACACATCATGTTGTTCGTTTCTCTGATTCTAGGGCTGTCTGACTGCATGGACACCATTTGAAAGACAACCAAAGAATCTGCCCCCAGATGGAGCGCTATAGATTGCGGCCAGACTTTATATTTACATATGTAGGATGGCTTGCTAGGCTAAGAGACTATGCAATCAGGGTGCGGGTTTGGCCTCTCCATCACACACAACCACTTGTAATGTTGTCCACGTCTCGTAATCATGACCACATCTCGTAAATCATGACCAATTAAACGAGTTATCTGTGTTTCAATTTAATGGTCCACATACTTGAAGCGGAGTATTAAATAAAATAAACATAAAAAGAATAAATAATGACATTTAGGATGAGAAATTTGTCAAGTATAATAAAGACAACATGAAATTTCTATGAACAAATTGTGATTTATGGGGAGCATAAGCAAAATGTATTAAGATAAAAACGATTCAATGTGAAGTTACAGGAAAACATTTAGGTTTTACACCCTCACAACAAAACTTAAGAGTCAAGTTCAGAAAATGTCTACATTTTATTTTATTTTCCAGAAAGTGGTAAAACGGCCCTCAAAAGCTTCCAGGAATGCTGTTCATTCATATTGCCAGGCGCTGAACTCTGTGATTTTTGAGGAAGTTTTGCTAAGCGGGCTAATGAGAAGCACAGAGCTGTTGAATGATTTAATAGTAGAGACGGAGCACCAACTGAGGGAAGGTCTTAAGACAAATACTCCTGCTTTTCCCTAATTGGTACAGGAGGATGAAGGGAGGCAGTTTTGCAATAAAAATGACAATTAAAGCGAGATGCTTACTCTGCCTCTATTGTGCTTCACAGTTTAACAAAAACAGGAAATTGTCAGATCTTGAAAAAGCTCCTCACTTGTCTTGTAAATTTTGAACGGGTGTATTTGAACAAAGCCACTGGGTTGCCACAATGTTTTGTTGGGCATATTTATTGAATACTCATTATACAGCTGTTGGTCCAGGATGGAACTTTTTTAAATACCTGGACATTTCTTATGGAGCTTTACTCTGTTTAATTTAGGAAAACAAATGGTTTTTCCTCGATTCGATTAGACAAGACAAAAAATAGATTAGATGCGCAAGTCACAAAGCGTAATCCACCACTATTAGCCCCCCTCATAGGCAGAAGCCCGTTCTCCACCAGGCGAGGGGCAGCACATTTTAGACGTATCCCAGAAACATAGTTGTCACGTTGCTCTGCTACATTTATAGCCTGGTAAGCCAGACTAAATATATTTATATTCAAACAATAAACATATTGTTATGTCAGGCAACGCTCCATCGAAGACTCTTGGTTGTGGGGCGGGTTGTACCCTTGTCTTTCAAACGATCACCGCATGCTACTGGACAACGAACAACGTGACATACTCACCGCAAAGGATGATCGTGAACGAGGAAGTATGCAGTTGAAGAATGCAAAAATACATCAGTTTTCTAAAAAAAGAACTTAAATACATCTATCTGCTCCTGATTCTAATAGAGGCCAAGTCTAAATAGTCCAATATTGATGTAAAAACTGTTTCAAACAAGCTGTCGCCATCTTGTTCCACTCTGTCGCATCACGCCACCCACCAAACCAATAGAGTGCCTTGATTGGCCAACAAAGCTGAGATTCGTCCACAATGGTGGGCCAGTTAGGGAGATGTGATTGGCCCACCTGAATGCTGCTAGGGGCCACAAAGGTTCCAATGGAGCGTTCCTAGACCAAACTTTGCAAACCAAGAATTTGTTCCAGTTCACTAGGCTACAAAATGTACGTTTTAGGTTTACTTTATACTTAGCCTGGGAAGCTATCCCATATGTAACTATATAGTCTGGTTCATGAGCCATTCAAACAACCCAGTTGTGGGCAGAACCTACGTCTCAAGACTGTCTACGCATGCAGCCTTAGGTTCAATCAGATCCGTGAACAATGAAAATCAGCCAACGGGGCAGATCGCCACATGCCATTGAGGGATCAGAAGCAAGTCCTTTTGAAGTAAGTCCCTTTATCTGCTCGACTCAAAGAAAAGCTCAAGTCACATTAATCAAAATAGTCCAAAGTGAATGCCAAAGCCGTTTCAAACAAGCCGCAAACAAGCATCTTTGTTTTTTCAGTAACATACCGCCCACCAATAGAGTGCTGTGATTAGGCTGCTAGGGAGCCATCTCGGTTTCGCTCAGTTGCAGTAACATCTCACCCACCTGAACGACAGAGCACTGCGATTGGCCCACCAAAGCAAGAAGACACTGTGATTGGACTGGCACCAGGGACTGCTTTGGTCGCAATGGAGCATGGCTAGACCAATAATTTTGCTTCACCAAACTGATGGTCTAGATCAGTGAACCTTAACTGGTGGCTGGTGGGCCACTTTCCAGCCAGCCTCCAACCCTTTGGGCCCTAACGCCCCTCAATTCAGGTACTTTGAATTTTAGCAACAAAATTCATGTCCCACTTATCTATAATTATTTACTTTCTCCTAACTCAACAAAAACTACAATCAAAACAGTATACATAGCCTTTAGAAATACTAATACATTAAGATACAATAACCTTTATTTTAGAAGAGCGTCTGGCCCTCACGGTGTCTGCTGGAAAAAAAACTCTGGTCCTTGAATAAGTTTAGTTCAGGACCCCCGGTCTAGATGCTAGGCTAGTGTTGACACTGT